>NW_024743185.1:0-62500 GCF_018991925.1 Homarus americanus | reverse complement strand
ATAGAAGGATGAAGATGGGGTCTATTGATGTACTGAAAGAGGATGATGGGGTCTATTTTTGTACTGTAGGAGAAAGATGGGGTCTATTTATGTACTGTAGGAGGAAAATGGGGTCTATTTTTGTACTGTAGGAGAAAGATGGGGTCTATTTATGTACTGTAGGAGGCTGGGTTCTATTGATGTACTGTAGGAGGAAGATGGGGTCTATTTATGTACTGTAGCAGAAAGATGGCGTCTATTGATGTACTGTAGGAGGCTGAGTTCTATTGAATTGAAACAGAAGTGAAACAGTTTATTTAGCCAGAAAAACACAGATACAGAGTGGATAATAATAACAATATTAACATGGCTGAGCCAGTTGAGAACCTGAGCTCTCTTTGAGGCACCTGATATATACTATACATTTTTCTCAAGGAAGTATTATGTAACATTTAGTATCATCTGGAATAGTATAATAGCATGGTGGTAATAAGTACATCTCATAGTGTTACCACGGTTATCACTTCAATATTTATTTATTTTATTTTTTATTTTAAATTTTTTTCATTTATTATTATTTTGTTTATGTATTTATTTATACGTACATATACAATCATATATATATATATATATATATATATATATATATATATATATATATATATATATATATATATATATATATATATATATATATATATATATATATAACAATGGAAACGTGGATAAGATAAATCTTGATAAAATCACAGGAAAATGGAAACAACTCCGTTGTTTCCATTTTTCCATAATATATATATATATATATATATATATATATATATATATATATATATATATATATATATATATATATATATATATATACTCAGAAATTTCAGAGTAATTTCAAATGCCCCGCCATTAGTGATACTGAGCGTTCAAGGTTATCTGAGGGGAGAGAGCGCTGCCTGCTCATAGCGAGAGATTGCGGAACTAGGCCTATATGATATTAAATGTAATTTACCGAATTAATAATGTTGCGATTCATGAAGTAAGGGACTATTATTGAATTTGAAATCATTATAGATCGTTTATCAGTCTGAATAATGTTACGGGTGTCCCAAGGAGTTATTAGTTAGGCGGAAAATATGTCACGTAGACCTAAGCTAACGCCTTGAGGAGACGCGACGCTGGCTAGGTCTCAGTCGCGGGAAGCATTCACACAGACAAGACGTCCCTGCGCGTCTGTCACAGAAATAGTCACGTGGCCTAGTCACCTGTGCTGCGCTATGGCAGTATAACAAGTAAGTCTCATTCAATCTCGGACAGGGTTTAGATAGGGCAGTGGTAAAGTTAACTAGAGCTAACAGTGAGTTCATTTCAGGGTTTCCGTCAGAACCCACTTGACTGGAGTTGACCGGAGTTTGACTGCGAGAGATTGACTGCCGTTTGAGACTGCCGTTGATGATTGAGGGTGGCGATTGTCGCCATTGCACCGATCAGAGTAGGCCTGTCACTGTTTAGCGGGGTACCAAAGGATCTCTTGAGGGAATCTAGCCGTCTGGGTGCCCAGCTGACGTCGGCTCACAACACCACATGTCCCGAGCCGCTTAGTGAAACCTTCTTGCTAACGGGAAGCTAAAGCTCCTCTCAACTGCACAGGGTCTGAGTGGCTCACTCTCTTCCTGCCCATGGACGCACTGGGAGTACACTGAGGCTATCTGAGTATATTAATGGTCACACACTGAGACCGTGAGTCTAGGACTCTAGGAGATACCTAGAGGAACATTTTATCTTCCTTACTACGGGTGTAGTTAACACCATTCCTCAGACTGATATTATCTTGACGTGTGTAGTTTAATAGTCCTAAATAATTTTGATAATATTGTTTTTGAATGTTTGTGCCATTAAGTGGAACCAGAGTGATGCTGTGATTTGATTCTTTTAATGCATCTAATTGTTCTTCATAATTCTGATCTCAGGTATAACCTTGTTCCCCAGAGTAGTGGTTAAGCTAGGTTAGGAAGTGTGCATCTGTTGGGGTGCTCTTATTTTGTTGAAAGCCCTTAAGGCCTATTCATTGTAGAGTATTTAATTTCTTATTTTGAGTACCATTTCCTCAGTGACTGATATTGTTTTGTTGAAAGCCCTTAAGGCCTATTCATTGTAGAGTAGTTAATTTCTTATTTTTAATACCATTTCCTAAGTGACTGATATTATTTTGTGAAAGCCTTAAGGCCTGTTTCATGTGTGCAAGCAACATTTCTTACTACTTCAAATTTATTGTTGCCTGTGTTTCTAATAATTTCTATATCATGTATAACTTTTATTCCCCAGAGTAGTGTTTTAAGTTTAAGTTAAGAGGTGCGCATATTGGTGTACCATTATTTGATTGTGTTTGTAGTGTTGGAGGGAATATAAGTGTCTAAATTTTACAGTGTGTCTCATTCATCCCAGTCACAGACGCTATCCTTCCACGGGTCACGGACAATTCATTTTGTTTAGTAGATTTAAGTGTTCTTGTGCTGGTTCGGGATTTTTCTCAAAGGGGCGCTTCCACTGCCATTACCATCTATTAATTTTTAATAAACCCCAAGTCAAGTGAGAAATTAAAGTCCAGTAAATTCCGACCGGTTACATATATATATATATATATATATATATATATATATATATATATATATATATATATATATATATATATATATATATATATATATATATATATATGTAAATTAGAGTGGAATTTAAAAACATAAGTATAATGGGGGAGCAGTACAACCTGGCTTGTACAGTAATAAGGTTGAACAATAGGACAGAGTTTCAGGATTATGTCTAGTTGGCAATTATGTTTATTGCAATGGTAATTACTTATTTATTTACATGATAATTTCCGATAAAACGGTTTTGGTGGTACAATAAAAGCAGGTACTGTAAATATAGTAAGTGTTACAAGAAATATTAATACTTCGACAATAGATTTTTTTTAGAGATGATTTAAAGGAAGGTAGCGTAGTCTTTGCTCGGATGTGTGGGGGTAAGTTGTTCCATACCTTCACACCATGATATTTTATAGAGGTCTGGGACTGAGAGGAGCGCATTGGGGGTGGTCTTAGTAGCTCTGGGTGCCTTAAGTTGTATCTCTGATTATTTCGGAACTGGAAGTAATTATTGTCAAGCAAGTGATTGATAGATTTGTCAACAAAGAGGGCACAGTTAATATCCTCGAATTTTAAAAATTTCAATATAGCAAATTTTTCGTTTGTGATCTGTTTTTTTCAAGTTGGTCATTGTCCGTACAACTCTCTTTTGTGCAGTAACCAGAGATTGTGTTTTTTAAGAGTCAGAGGCCCCCCATAGTGTGTGACAGTGTATCAGGTGTTGGTAAACAAGATCATGATAGATTTCTTTCATTGCTGTGAGAGTGAGTGACTGTCGAGTGTGATACATGATACCGCACTGTTTATTGATTTTACTGTGAATGGCTTGTATGTGGTTTCTCCAGTTAAGTTTCTCATCAACAATAACTCCGAGGAATTTAGTATTTTGTTCGCGTTTGAGGATTATATTACCAAGGTACAGGGGGTTCAAGTCTGGAGGTAAGTTAATTCAGTGTTCATAGTTCTCATCAAGGAATGAAGGTCTGAGTTGCTGGCATAGATATTACTATCGTCTGCAAATAAGTTGTATTTTATGAGTGAGCTGGCGTGGACTATGTCGTTTATGTACAACAAAAACAGTACTGGACCGAGAATTGAACCTTGGGGGACTCCATGCAAGATTGGCGAGGGGTCAGATTGGTGGTTATTATTACAGACATACTGCATCCTGCTGGACAGATATGAGGTAAACCAATTGTGGGACAGGCCCCTAACGCCATAATGTTCATGCTTTGAAAGGAGGATGGTATGGTCGACAGTATCGAAGGCTTTAGAGAGGTCGAAGAATATACCGACTGTGAAGTGACTGTCATCAAAGGAATTTAAGATGTCATTAGTAAAGGATAGCAGAGCACTCTCAGTCTACCTTCTAGCTCTAAATCCAAACTGGGAGTCTGTAAAGATGTTATTGATATTACAGAAGGAATTTAGTCTATTACATGCTAGCTTTTCCAGTATCTTACTCAAGGCTGGGAGGACTGATATGGGGCGGTAATTCTTGAAGAGACCTTTATCCCCAGACTTTTTATATGCCAGGTGGACTTTAGCAATTTTCAGTTTATCAGGAAAGACACCGCTAGTGAAGGAGTTACAAATGTGGAGGAGAACAGGTAGTAATAAGTGGGCCACATTCTTAATGATGCTCATTGGTATATTGTCTTCGCCTGCTGCTGCATCTTTGGACATTTTTATGGTGGCCTGTAATTCATCTGCTGTGACAGGGGATAAGAATAGTTCATTTTGCTGTCTGTTTTGCAGGTAGGCTCTAAATTCCTCATGGTGATCAGGGATGCTCTCTGCAAGATTTTTGCCAACATTAAAAAAAATATTCATTGAAGTGGTTGGCAATGAGGGAGGGTTCCGTTATAACTGAATCGTTTATCATAAAAGCTGAGTGGGGGGCCGAAGGCTGAGTGTTCCTGTTCTGAATAGAATTTATGACATTCCAAGTTTTCTTACTGTCGCCTGATGCTGACTGGAGCTTATTTGTATAATAGTTACGTCTGGCATTTCTAACTGCTTGTGTTACTCTATTTCTGATACTTCGGTAAGCATCACCGAAAGTTATGGGTCTTTTTGTAAATTTCCTTTGGAGTTTGTGTTTTTCCTTTATCATTATCTTAAGTTCGCTTGTGATATAGGGTTTGGAAATGGATACAGTTTTCACTGACTTAGTCTTGAGCGGGAAGCATTCATCAAAGCAAGCATTGAAGATGCAAGAGAAGTTACTGCTGTTCACGTTAGGGTTGTTGGAGGCATAGACAAGATCCCAGTTAGCATTCATTAGGTTGTTTTCAAAAAGGAGCATGTTGTCGGCGCAGTAGTCTCTGTATTGAATTGAGACTCTACTAGACCTTTCAGGTCTTGTGGCTGTTTTATACATGGCAAAAACTGGGAAGTGTTCTGAGATATTGTTATAAATAATTCCGCTTGCTAGGTTGTTAGGAGTGTTGCTAGTCCAGATATGATCTATCACAGTGGTAGAGGTGGCAGTTACTCTAGTGGGTTTGGTTATGTGTTGAAAAAGAGTTCAGAATGACATGTAGCAAGAAGGTTTAATACTGAGGTGTCGGTTTCTGATTTTAATAGTTCAAGGTTGAAATCCCCTGTGATGTAGCAGTCTTTCCTCTCTGAACTTATGATAGAGATAAGCTCCGAAAATTTATCAAGAAAATTCCTTACATTAGTGTGGGGTCTTCTGTAGATTATCCCTACTAGGATATTTCGTGTGTCGCTACGTAATTCAATGAAAACACTAATACTTATAATAATAATAATAATAATAATAATAATAATAATAATAATAATAATAATAATAATAATAATAATATTAAAAATAATAATAATGATAATAATAATAATAATAATAATAATAATAATAATAATAATAATAATAATAATAATAATAATAATAATAATAATAATAATGAACCATAAAGAAATGCAAAAAAGAAAATAACATCAAAAGTGAGAAAAAATATATGTATGTTGTGTTGTCAATAATAAGAGAAACAATTGAGATCCTGCAATTGTGTGTGATTGAGACAGAAAATCAGATCAGCAACCTGGGACTTGGTAACAATTTTCGTGATGCCATATGGTAGCAAGGTCTACCAAAGACAACACTTTATGCTTCCAATATCTTTCCAGGGCGACACCACCACTGTGTCGTGACGTGTTGACGCAGTGTCTATTATAATTAGGAATGTTATACAAATGGTCAATATCGTTAGTGAGTTTGGTCTCACAGAATCCAAGTACATCAAATTTGTGAGCAATAGAAGATAAACACTGATCTAAAAAGGTATCTAGATGAAGGGGAATACTGCTGATGTTATGGCTAATCAAGGAGAAGGAATGAGGTAGTTGGAGACTTGAACTAAACTCGGGGGAGTCAGGAAAGTAATAGTTACAGTTTGGGTTGGTGTAACCCAGTGAGTTTTGTAGAAAGACATCAGGATCGATATGAGGGAGTATTGTGTGGACACCATGGGTAAATGGGGTGTAACACATACGATCTAGCACATCTAAGGGAATGACACTAGTATCAATATTGTGGGGACATTTATACTGATTAAGGAACAGTAAAAACTCAGGGTCACTGAGGTGTGAAAAAGGAACATCTAAGAACATTATAATAGTGGGGGGGTAATGTACTCACAAGTGCTACAACCAACAGAATTAGGATGACTGTTGAGGGTGATTCCCAGATGGAGTGGGAGGTGCGCCTGTCACTCGGGTTTGAGGGTTGCTGGTTTCCACCACAGAGGGTAGACGTGTAGTACTTGAGTTGGCCGACGGGGAGGAACTCCGCAAGTGATAGCGACAGTGGCTGGCTCCCCCTCGGTAGGGAGGGGGTTCTCGAGGGGCTTGGGGGGGTTGGTACAGCGGGTGGGTGAGTGGGCGGGTGTCAACTTGCCCACTCCCTCACAACAAGAGTTTTATGACTGAACGTTACGTGTTTCCCTTGTTTCCTGGCTTCTTTAAACTGGTCCATTTGCTGTAGACGGGCTTTAGTCGTACCTGGGCAGAGATCCTCATTGACGAAGATAGTGGTGCCTTTCAGTTTATTGCGTTGATAAAACACTTTGTCCCGGTCAGAGGGGGACGAGAATTTTGTTATGATGTCGCGGGGGCGGGAGGAGTTGGGTTTCCCGACGCGTAGGAGGAAGATGGGGTCTATTGTTGTACTCTAGGAGAAAGATGGTGTCTATTTATGTACTGTAGGAGGATGAGTTCTATTGATGTACTGTAGGAGAAAGATGGGGTCTATTGTTGTACTGTAGGAGGAGGATGGGGTCTATTGATGTACTGTAGAGGGAAGATGGGGTCTATTGATGTTTTGACGTGACGTTGAGTCCCGGGAGGAGAAAGGATCAATTAGAAACTACTGCAACAACAATACACCATTGCTAGACCACGTGAGCATGGAATGATGAAGCCGGCTGAAACGTCAGAGGTGACGTTTCATGGCACCATTGGAAAACTGGTGCCTGATTGGTTGTAGAATCCCGCCAAAATGTGATGTGGTGACCATAGCACACTGGACGGGGGAGATGCAGGTTTGACGTGGCTGACGAAGGTGGAATCGGTGGAAGGAGTTCAACACATGGCAAAAGACATTAACTTGAGTATACATTATATTGTTGAGAGTGTGTGTGTGTCAAGGAAAGTGGAGGAAAAATAGGATAGAATATTTCTGTTTATAGGATGTAATATTGTGTGTAGGATATAATATTGTGCGTAGAATATAATATTGTGTACTTGGCTTGAAATTTCGTTACATTATACTGGTAAAAGAACGATGACGTTATATAATTTTCTTTATGTGTATTGATTGGTGAACCCCAACCCTCGTTATTGTTGGCTTCCTTGTCACTGTAATTATGATTGACGTAACTAGTTTGTCTGCTGAGTTGTGAACATTCCCAAATCGGTTAATACTTGTAAGCTTATCTTTTGATTCATGTTTTTGTACTTTTGTCATATGCTTTATTTATTTTGTTAAATTATTTTTTATTTTAATTTACTCTAATGTATTGCTTATTCCTTTCATCTATTAATTTCACTAGTGACCTTGTTATTGTTTACTGTTACAGGGGTGGTGAACGTATGGTTTGACACAATCTAGGACCACCAGTCCGTAACAACGTACTGTAGGGATAAGAGGGATCTATTGATGTACAGAAAGAGAATGGTGGGGTCTATTGATAGTATTGTAGGAGAAACAGTTTCCCAAGTGATGGATGGTTGTGGTTGTTCAGGAAGACCTAAGTGGTGAGTTGTTAGGGAGGAGTGTGAGGGAGGAGGGAACTGTGAGGAAGGGATGTGTGTAAGGGAGGTAGAGGGGCGTGAGCCAGGGAGTGAGGGAGAGGTGAGAGAGTAAATTGGGCTTGAGGAAGCGAGGGTTTGTTAGGGAGTGAGGGAGGGAGGTGTAAGTGAAGGAGGGAGGGTGTGAGGGGAGAGGGAGAGGGAGGGGAGGAAGGGAGGGAGGTGTTAGGGAGGAGGGAGGAGAGGGAAGGGAGAGGAAGGGAGGGAGGGAAGGAAGGAGGGGAGGTGTAAGGGAGAGGGAGGAGGAGGGGAGGTGGGTGAAGGAGGGAGGTGGGGAAGGTGTTAGGGGAGAGGGGAGGGAGGGAGGTGTCTGGAAAGGAGGTAGGTGTGAGGAAGGAGGGAGGTGTGAGGAAGGGAAGGGGTGTGGGGAAGGGAGGGAGGTGTAAGTGAAGGAGGGCGGTGTTCAGGGAGAGGGGAGGGGAGGGGAGTGGGGAGGAAGGGAGGGAGGGGGAGGGAGGGGAGGGAGGAGGGAGGAAGGAAGGGAGGACGGAGGGAGGGAGGGAGGGGAGGAGGTGGGAGGTGTGGGGGAAGGGAAGGTGTGAGGAGGGAGGGAGGGAGGAGGGAGGGGAGGTAGGGAGGAGGGAGGAGGGAGGTGAGGAAGGGGAGGTGTGTGGGGAGGAAGGAGGGAAGGAGGGGGGTGAGGAAGGGAGGGAGGTGGAGGAAGGAGGAGGTGTGGGGAGGTGGAGGAGGTAGGGAAGGGGGGAGGGAGGTGGAGGAAGGGGGTGTGAGGAAGGGAAGGAGGTGGGAGGAGGGAAGGGGAGGGAGGTGTGAGGTGTGAGGGGAGGGGAGGGAGGGAGGGGAGGGGAGGGGAGGAAGGAGGGAGTGGGGAAGGGAAGGAGGTGTGGGAGGAAGGGAGGTGGAGGAAGGGAAGGAGGTGAGGAAGGGGAGGGAGGTGTGGAGGAGGTGATGGAGGGGAGGGAGGGAGTGTGAAGAAGGGAGGAGGTGTGAGGAAGGGGGAGGTGGGAGGAGGGAGGGAGGTGTGAGGAAGGGAGGGAGTGAGGGAGGGAAGGAGGTGTGGAGGAAGGGAGGGAGGTGAGGAGGTGGGGAGGTGGGGAAGGAAGGAGGTGTGGAGGAAGGAAGGGGTGTGAGGAAGGGAGGGAGGGAGGGAGGGGAGGGAGGTGGAAGAGGAGGGAGGTGTGGAGGAAGGGAGGGAGGTGTGGGAGGGAGGTGAGGGAGGTGTGGGGAAGGGAAGGAGGTGTGAGGAAGGAAGGGGTGAAGGGAGGGAGGTGTGAGGAAGGGAGGGAGGTGTAAGTGAAGGAGGGAGGTCTGAGGGAGGGAGGGAGGTGGGAGGAGGGAAGGTGGTGTATGGAAGGGAGGGAAGTGAAAGGGAAGGAGGGAGGTGAAATAAACGGAGGGAGATGTGAGGGAGGGCTGTGTTAGGGAGAGAGGGAGGACTGGAGGGAGGGAGTTGTGTGGGAGGAAGGGAGGGATGTGTGAGGAATATAGGGATGAAGGGATGATAGAGTGAAGGTGTGTGGAAGGGGGAGAGGAGTAAGGGATGGAGGAAGGTGGGTTAGAGTGAGAGGGAGGGATGGAGGGAGGTTTGAGAGAGTACGGAGTGTGTAGGAAAGGGTAGCATGGAGGAGGGGGGAAGTGACCTAGATTACAACATATTCCTCATAAGATGTGCGTCACTCTTCAGGATATGACCTGGAACCAATAGATCAGAGTCAATTGCATTTTTCAGAATGTTTATAACGACATTAATCCTTTAGAGGGCAGGGAGCTTCTCTCAACTGAATAAAATTACCCGGCGTTACTCACAATAAAATAGCCTGGCGTTAGCCACAATAAAATACCTAAGTGTGAAGCTTCCCTCTAAAGGGTTAATGGAGATAGGCCTTAATGATACAAAAGAACAACTTAAATAATTAAGGTATCAATAATGATTAAAACAGTTTGTGTCCTATGATGTTTGTACAAATTTGAACATAAACACACTAAATGGCACTCAAAGCATAATTACTGACAACCTTTTATTAAAGCTGACAATAGTTACAGTTTCCGTCCTCAATTGAGTAAGTTTAGTGTTGTCGGTATGAAAAGTATCTTCAGCTATACAATTGTTCACTCGTTGTTTCTAAATTAATAAAGGTAATTTTATGGAATAGTAATGTTCTGCCAGATACAAACTCTGTCCCACTTCTATTGTAATATTCTCTGGCACTGAACACTTACATTATGTAAGAATCTAAACTATTCATCAACAAGTATCTCTGGTAGTTCACTAACTGATGAATTTGTTTTATCCAGCGATATAAGCAACCGGAGAAATATATCTGACGTCTATATAATTTATAGCATAAACAGGAAGATATACCAACACATATTAGAGGTGAAAATCATGAAGAGTGTATTCCGGCACGTGGAGAATGAATCCTAAAACGTTACATAGTACTTGAAGCATTATGCTCGACAACGAAATCTGGTGTTTGGTATAATACCGTGTATTAATTAGATATATTCTTATCAATCAAGTAATAACAATCTAATAAAAAAATAACGATTTATTAGCACATTATAATCAGTTCCTAAGGCTGGAGCCGCCATGTGGATGTAACTCTTACTTCCAGTCCTAAGGGTGACTAATTTGCGCCCAGGACACCTGCAGCCCACCCAGCTGGTACTTGGATTTACAGTTGGAGAAGTAGAGAGGGTTGTATGCTGTGCCGGCTATATACCTCCGTATGTTCCGAAGACTTAGAATCCATTTTCTGTAATATCAGCGTTTCCCAAACTTTCAGTTGATTATACATACAGTATATAATTAATACTGGGTGTGGGAAGTGACCACGTGAGGAGTGTTGTGGTCTCAGTGTCAAGCGTGCCGAGTCATGACTATTGGAGGTGACGGTCACAAAGTAATTTAGTTAACCAATAAACTTTCCTTACTTAACTTTATAACTATAAAATCTCCTCTTTGGCCCTATTCACTTAGATTTAAGTTTCTAACAATGCATCAGAGTCATCGTGTTAAACCCAGTTGAAACTAGTTTTAGTGCTCTGTTTTTCATTGTTAGTATAAACTCTTACAGTTTTGTAGGGTGTGCCTTTGTATTCAAGCACTCGTCAATGTTCGAGATGTTATTTTATTTATTTCTTATGGAGAAGGTGAGGATGTTTTGGTGAGAATTGTCCAGACTGGAACGCCTAGTTTTATATCTCAAGCGATGGGAGGGTCACACGTGGCTGTACTCCCTGCCCAGAACCAGGATTGGGATTGTTACTGATAAAGGACAACAAAAACATCAACATCAAATGATGTGCATTGATGGATTGATGTGAAAGACAAAATAAAAATGGAGTCCTGTTTCAGGCCCAGACTAAAACTTTATTGTCTGAATAAATGTTTCCTTACACAGATGTGCCGATCATAATTAATGATCAGAGGATTGTGGGCCAATAGCTTTCGAATTTTCCTACTTATATCAACACAAAAGACTAAATCACAGGTTTGTCTCCGAGCTCTGCATGTGTCATGTTATTATGTAAATATCTTTATTTTGAACCTGTAACTGTCATATTGTTCTTAAATTAATGGAATGATATGAAGTAAAATGAAAACTATGAATCTTCTGTCAGTCCAGAGACTGACGTTGAACAAAATTCTAATTCACATATTATAACATAAATTCCCAGAATGTTTGAAGACCTACACTAGGGGTAGTATTATTACTATATGATTATAACGATGAACAATAACAATAAGTACAATGTATACTCTTGCCCTTTTAGGCTTTGATGAATTTACTAAATCTGGCCCAGGTCGCTGAACCATTGCTAGGGGAGCTTCTTGTTTAGGCGGTATATAGTAAGTGAAAATGAGAGAAAGTGTGTGTGGATGTGGGTTGTGAGTGATTTTTCTATCACCTACTGTGATTTATTTAGTTCTATTTTTACTTTTTTTATAAAGTGATTACGTAAATGTTTTGAACAATTAAATAAATTTAAAGTGATATGAAGTTTCGATCAGTTATTTACGAGTACATATATTTTATTAAGTGAAACTTTTTTAGGAGTTGTTGAGCTGAATAATTTTGTGATTTATTTTACCTGAGAAAGATTACTGTGATGAATGTTTATTTTGGGGTTTCTAATTTCTTCTGTGTTTTGTCACAAAAATTTCCAGATTATTTTTTAATATTGCATCCAGTTGGGGGATGATCACTGGACGTAAGCAAATTGGAACTGAATACAATTACAGATAAGTGATGAGCGAAGTTCACTAGTGTGACAGTGGTGATTTACAAGTTGGAAAAGTTTTTTGTGTGTATGTCGAGGAAGAAGTTATCACTAGGTTAATAAGAATTTAATTTTCATTATTAACTATATGATGTAACAAGTGGAGTAGAGTTGGAAAAATAGTTCTACCTCATATGATTAAAATATTTTATATATTGTCTGGATTTATCAATTCTGTATATTTACTAATGTTCTTTTAATAATTATTTACACTTAAATATTGAAACTGAGTATTAATATCCATGTATCCATCCCATTTTTTAAAGTGAATTCTTGATTGGTGACTTAGACAAGGTAACATAATGAGTGCTAATATTATTTTAAAAGCTGGTGCTAGCAAAACTAACCAACTACCTACCACTCAAACCTAAATTACCTTATCTGCGTGAAAAAGAATATAGGTGTAAATACTTAATTTCTGGTAAAAATTCACTACAGCTTGCCTTGAAAATGAAGAAACGAGGATATGTCACTCAGGTTAAAATTTAAAACACTTGTTCTACATGGTGATCAGTAAAGACCTTTGTGCACAAGCAAAAAAAGCATCTAATTATCTAAATGACCTAATGAAAAGGAACATTAAATCTAGTTGGATAAAAAAAGAGGCTGCTGAAAGGATTTATATGGGTCTGAAGCGGAGACACTTTCAGCAGACACCAGAAAAAGGTTGGAGGCCTTTGAAATGTGGTGATATAGGCGAAGGCTAAGAATAAGCTACACTGACTGGAAAATAAATGAAGAAGTACTAAGATTAGTAAAAACTTCAAGAAAAATACTTGAAATGTACAGAAAAAGAAAAAATAGATATTTTGGTCATATAATTAGGGAGGAGGGGATAATAACAGAAATATTAATGGACAAAGTTGAGGGTACGATGGCCAGGGGAAGTTAGAGACTGAGATGGATAAACTTGGGTCCCCAGAGAGATAGAAAACCTTGGAGAATTGGTAAAAACATTTTGAGAACGTTCAAAGTGGAGAACTGTGGTCACCAACCCTCAGATATGAGGACGATACTCTGATTGATTGATAGTAATAATATTATTTTCCTATGTAAAGTTAAATTCCGTGGCATCAGTCTTATAAGAAAATACATTGACGGTATGATTCAGCTTGTGAATTTTGTGTAATATGCATAAAAAAACAATATTTTTTCTTCATATATTGTAAGTCGTGCTGGTGGTAGCCATTAGCAAGGCGTATACAGGTAGATCTCCCAAACGCAGACCTAAGATATATAATACAAGACATAAGTAGTCGTATACATTTTACCTCCACTGGGAAATATCGTGGAGCTTTTGTGTTTATTTGTCCATGTAGTGTGAGACTATGAGGAGCAGACTTAAAACAGATGAACATTTCAAATAGACTAGCAAATAACTTATTTGTCTCTCTTTTTGCTATTTGCTAACACACATGCATTATATACATATGTAACAAATACATTCAGTTGCAACTCACACATACAAGCACCATGCTGTCTGTACACATGCACTCCAAGCGCACATAGTATATAGTAGGCACCTATCAAACAGGGAGGTACCTACCGTCTGGGAAGATATTAAAAACATAGTGTGTTGTCTAATGGTAGACCCTGCTGTCATATCGCATCATAAAAATTGTGACCGAGTCCCAGGTTGCTCATCTGACTTTCTGCCTCATTTACACACAATTGCAGGGTCTCAACTGTATCTCTTACTTTGACAACACAACATACATACGTATATCGTTTCTCGCTATTTATTTTTTTTAATTAATGCATTTATTATTATTATTATTATTATATATTATGTTATATTATATTATATATTTTTATTTAATATTTTTTTTTAATTTTTTATTAAATTTTATCATTATTATTATTATATTTTCACCCCCAGGCCCTGATGTGGGTCATTGACCGCCCTGGTGGGCACCGATCTGCCGAAACAGGAAAGCATAAGTAGGCCAGGCTAAAACTCCTACGCCTCATGGCGAGCTAAAACAAAAGCTCAAGCAACGCCATCGAGCGGGAGGTGGAAGCATTTTAAACTAGGACTATACAAAACAAAATGTACTTTATCAAATTAATGTAGACACGATTCATGAAGTTAAGGGACAATTATAAAATTTAAAGTTATTGTGGATAGTTTCCCAGTCTAAATATGTTACGTGTGTCCCAAAGTAACTAATAGTAATACGCGAAAAATGACGTCACTGGGTGAAGGCAGGCGAGCGCCCTGAGGGATGCCAACGCTGACCAGGTCAGTTCAGTTCAAGTTTAGAAGCTCCAAAAAAGTTGTTGGTAGCGAAAGTCAGAGCGGGGAAGATGACAGAGGAAGGAGCAGGGGGTTAGGAAGGGATTTGTAGTGGGAGAGATAGTGCCGTGGCTTTACACGACTGCGTTTATTTGGTTAGCACATCGTTCACGTATTTGGTTTTTGTCTGTGTTGGGTGTGTGATCCTCGGGTCACCACTCCTCTGGATTGTGTCAGTTCAAGTTTAGAAGCTCCAACAACTTTCCCTGAATACGAATTCGCAACCTTTCGATTTACAACAGGTACCTACTTACTGCTAGGTGAACAGGGGCCAAGGGGGCTAGGAAGAGTGTCCAAACAACTTCCACCTGCCCGGGAATCGAACCCGTGAGACCAGGTCTCAGTCAGCGCCGGTCATCTACCAAGGCGGACGTCGTCCACGCGTCTCTGCCAAGGAAAACGACCATGTGGCCTCGTCCCTTCCCGTGCATGTTTCATCAGTGTTGCAAGTAAGATTTTTATTCGATCTCAGACAGTGTTTAGATAGGGCGGAGAAGAATTTAACAGTAGCTAACAGAGTGCTCCTTTTGCAGTGTTCCGAGAACCCACTCAGTTTTCCGGTGGTTGGTCGGTGTTTAGTGGTCGTATAGCTGGCAATGCACGAGGTGAACATGTGTCCCTGACGATTAATTACGTGGGACCAGCATCCGCACTTTGGTCGGTGGTCGACCTGGTTCATCAAATCTCCCCACCTTGGTTCATACAACACCATATCTCTTCAGTCAGCAGTCAGTCAGTGAAAAATCTTACCCCTCCCTCAGCTGGGCAGAGTTCACCTGGTTGTACTCGGAACTGGCCTAACTAGGCGGGCTGACGGTCACTCTCTTCCTGTCCATGAAGTACTGGGAGTACACTGAGTGCAGACTGAATGAATGAAAGGTCACACACTAAGAAGTACTCTAGTGCTTATGTACAATTATTGTTTCTGTCTGTCGTGTTGGAAGGAATAGAAGTGTCATCCTTTAACAGTGCGTCTCATTAACCCCAATCACAGGTACTAGCTTTCCACTGTCACGGAGAATACTTTTATTAACTGTGTTTGTGCTGGTTCGGGATTTTCTCTGAGGGGCGCTTCCACTGCATTACCATCCACTATAACGAAAAAAAACAAAACAATAACCAGTAGTGAGACATCCCGACCGGTTACACACACACATATATATATATATATATATATATATATATATATATATATATATATATATATATATATATATATATATATATATATATATATATATATATATATATATATATATCTTGATAAAATCACACGGGAAAAGGGAAACAACGGAGCACCTTAGCTTTCGTCTTTATTCAAGACATCTTCAGAGGCAACTGGATTACATGGACAGAGAGAGGCTTAAATATACAGGGTGACCTTAAAAACATGAGGTCAGGTCATAATGATGTCATCCACTAATCCCCACACCAACACACACGTAGAGGAGCTTAAGAGAAGGGGGGTGACGTGACTAGTCAGGTCAGGTCAAAAATAAGGGACCCACTAAATAACTATCATACATCTAGATCAAAGGTTTTCAAAGCATTTTTAACCTTGGGCCACTGACAAATAAATTTATGTAACATATTATCAGTTTTGAACTGACCATCACTAAGGTTTATTGATTTTAATTCCTTAATCAAACTAGCTTCAACCAGAAGTCTTTCTGTGACACAGATGATTTGAATATTTCTAAGCTTTCATTCCTCTCAAACCAGACAAGTTCCTACACTTAAGAATAGTTTGACTCTGCCCTATCGTAATGAATTTGTCCCGTTAGTTCGGTCCCTCAAGCTTCTAAATATTAATGTTGTTTTCAAGTATGACTCAACCATTACCAATATGTTAATAAGGAATAGCCCAAGTTTGAATGTAAATGGAAGTGTTTATTGTATTCCATGTAGCAAATGTAATTGTAATTATGTAGGACAGACAGGAAAACACTGCAGCTCAGAATCAAACAACATAAGTACAATATCAGAACAGCATCTGAAAGCAGTGCCCTGTTCGTTCATTATAGGAATAATAATCATCCCATTGCTTGGGAAAAAAGCTTTGAAGTATTCAAATCATCTTGTGTCACAGAAAGACTTCTGGTTGAAGCTAGTTTGATTAAGGATATCAATATATATACATAAATTTTATTTGTCACTGGCCCAAGGTTAAAAATGCTTTGAAAACCTTTGATCTAGATGTATGATAGTTATTTTGTGGGTCCCTTTTTTCTGACCTGACCTGGCTAGTCACGTCACCACCCTTCTCTTAAGCTCCTCTACGTTGTGTTGGTGTGGGATTAGTGGATGTCATCATTATGACCTGACCTCATGTTTTTAGGTCACCCTGTATATTTAAGCCTCTCTCTGTCCATGTAAGGGTAACCAGATCAATATAATTTTAAGGGATGTTTCTAAGGCTTTTGATAAAGTTTGGCATTTAGGCTTGAAATATAAAATATTAAAACTGGGACTTAACGAATACTTTTAAGAATATTGTGTAACTATTTAGATGATAGGAGAGCACAAATTCAAATTGGAAACTTTATGGGAACTATGTTTAATCTTGAGAGTGGAGTACCTCAAGGAGGATGCCTTTCTCCAACACTATATACAATTTATACTTCAGTATACAATTTATACCTCAGACACACCTCAACCCACCCTCTTTAGCGAATATGTAATGTTTGCTGATGATATTACTCAAATAGTATCATACCCAGGAAAATCAACCCAATTTATGGCACTCTACACGGTAAGAGCGATAAAAAATATAAATGATTTTGAGAAAAAATGGAAAATCAGGACAAATAAGAACAAATTCAAGATAATACCAATAGCCAAGATCAAAACAAGTCCAGTAATAGTCGACCAGGAACTATACCCATACGACACTGAAGGTAGGATGCTTGGACTAAAACTAACAAAAAGAGGATATATAACATACTTAAAAGATAAAGAACGACAGGCAAGAATAAGATTATCAAAAATAAAACGCTTTAAGAACCTTAGCATTAATAACAAAAGAAAGATTTATATTGCCCTTGTCAAATCAATTATGGACTACCCACCCATCCCATTGAACACCCTTAGTAAAACGAGCATTAAAAGGTTACAAACAGTACAAAATATAGCCCTCAGATTTATATATAACATAAAATATACAGACCACATCAATAATGAACAGCTACACAAGAGAGCAAACCTCTTAGCAATCAATGTAGAAATACACAACAAAGCTGCAAATATTTGGAAAAAAGTGACTGAACTTAACACAGAAACATATCAAAACTGGATAAATAATATAGACAACGAAGAATTCCAAGAACACAGTTGGTTTAAATCAGCCAGGAAGAAAGTAATTGAACCATCTCCTGCCCCAATATACATATAAAACATTAATAGAGAGAATAAAAGATGAGAGTGACCTACCAGCTCCACAAGAACCTGGCAGGCCTCTCCATACAGTGTACCTTTAGACTAACATAACTAATATTTAACATTTAACATTTAACATTGAACTAACATCTTAGTAAAAAAAATAATAATAATAATGTGATTACCCTCCCAGCTACATCAGCCAGGAAGAAGTAATTGAACCACCTCCTGCCCCAATATACACATTTACACATAAAACATTACTAGAGGAATAAAGATGAGAGTGACCAACCAGCTCCACTAAGAACCTGGCAGGCCTCTCCATACAGTGTACCTTTAGACTAACACAACTAACACTTAACTAACACCTCAAAAAAAAAAAATGTGACTACCCTCCCAGTTACACAAGGACCTGGGCGGGCTCACTAACTCCAACAATAATAAAAATAATAATAATAAGCAGCATTATATAAATAAACCAATATTAATACAAAGGTCTGACGACCCAAGGGAGCAGAACAAAGACAAAACACCAATAAGAAAGATGAAGCGATCTGGTTGAGCCCAGATTCTTTCTACTCCTACTGTATTTCAGTTTCACCACTTTTCCTTCAACCCCTAATAATCTTCTTTCACCTCTTAACTAAAGACTTCGTATCGTATCGTAATCCAGTTGCCTCTGAAGATGTCTTGAATAAAGACGAAAGCTAAGGTACTCCGTTGTTTCCATTTCCCCGTGTGATTTTATCAAGATTTATCTTATCCACGTTTTCATTGTGGATTTACATGAAATATATATATATATATATATATATATATATATATATATATATATATATATATATATATATATATATATATATATATATATATTGTTACGCCGTCTCTTAATTTACTTTAATATCCAGGTTCTAGGCGTAACCAAACAAAAAGTAAGTGAAGTAAATTAAAAGGGAATAAAAATAAATAAAGTAAACCTTTAAGAATTTAATTAAATTAAATATTAACACAATAAAGAGCCTCGTAGGCTGTCACAACAAGTTGATTCACTATCGAAACTTTTAAGACACAAATGATACTAAACATCGAAACATCAAAAGAATAAAAATAAAGCATTGGATTACGTTAACACTGCATAAACATAAAAAAAATAACACTGAAATTAACTAACGTGAAATAACACTGAATTACTTAAATGTAACTAAGCAAGCACTGATGGACACATAAGAGACAAGAATAGGTACTCACAGTGATATACCACATTGGTGGCAAAAGGAACAACACAGGAATAAATTTAAGTGCAAGTAACAGGTGACAAGTGTCACTCAAAACAATGTGAACTGAATGACAAGGAGGACTGGACTAAACACAGGCAGTTGGTGGACTACTATATATAGGACCAATTCCCGCCCAAAACCCGCCTGTGGGTCGTTTAACGATGCAGATGGTCGTTAGAGAGAAAGAATGCTTGTTACAATACTAAATGAAGAAATAAGATGGGCTTGAACAAATAATAACAGTTAAAACCTTAACAGCACAGGGTAAGGTGACTAGATTACATAATAGTAAATATAACACATTATTACAGGAATAATATGGAACAACATGGAAGCATGTTAAATAAAAAAAATAAAAAAATACGACAAGGTCGTAACAACTCCTAAAAATAATCAGTAGAGTCGTAATATATATATATATATATATATATATATATATATATATATATATATATATATATATATATATATATATATATATATATATATATATATATATATATATATATATATATATATTGTCATGGTTTTGGTATGAATCCGTGGTAGTAGGAGTAGGGGTGGATTATATTATATACAGATAATATTATGTCGTATTTCTTATTTCTTACCGTAGAGTTCGATACCTTCACACTGGTTACTTACAGGAGATTATGGCGTATCTACGTAGAAGTTCACTCCACCACTCGACATTCCATGATTTATACTTGATAAATGATGATTTAATGAATTCATTTAATTTTCAACTTCCATCTAAGTTATTGGTTATACTATGTCATAACCAATCAGTCATTACCTTCAGTAATAATAAGATAGGATCACAGATACGGGCAGATAATTGCACTTACATTTATTTGTCAAGCTTCCATACAATGATTTACAATTTGCATGGATATGTGGTTCACTCACGTTCACGCTGTAATAAAATTAATCTTCTAAAACAGGGAATTTCCAACTTAGGGACACATGTGATTACTCTACTGTGGTATGACTTAACAGAGCCTTAATTCTTCAAGTGATACATTTACTGCCAGCCTGGCTTGCTTTTGTTGCAACCAGGCTTCATCACAAGAACTTCTTCCCACGGCCATAACAACAAAAAGGTACTCTTGGGTTACCACACATAGTCTCGCGTCACTGACAGTCACTGGACGGTTGTCGCGGCAAGTAGAACTGGTAAGCGTGACTTGAATTAACCATTAGGTGCAATAGACCAGCCTGGATTGCTTTTGTCGCAACCAGGCTTCCACACGTGATATTTCCACGGGGATAACAAACCTAGGTTAACACACTTAGTCTCGTGTCGATCACGGTCACGGTAGACGGGTGTCGTGCAGGAGAACTCTGTAAGCGTGAATTAATTAACCATTTACTGTAGGTTTGATAGGCCAGCCTGGATTGCTCTTGTCGCAACCAGGCATCCACACGTGATATTTCCACGGGGATAACAACCTAGGTTAACACGCTTAGTCTCGTGTCGACGACGGTTCACAGGACGGAGTGGCGGTGGAGGACTCTGTGTGGTGTGGTGTCCCGCCCCCTTTCAGGAGGGAGAGGATGGAGACGACGTCTTAACTAACCCATGGCTCAGGGGATACTACTTAAAATGAGGTTTTTGGGTGTGAAGCGATGAACAGTACAACACTGTTCCACTGCCCACCCCCCTAAAGGCTGGCTGACATACACTAATTGAAAAATACATGTCCCAGTTATGCCTCGCCGGGCGTCTTATCTCTGGTAAAACAAACTTTGGAGTTGGTTGCGTGGGTAAGCCTAACGCAACCCATGACATATATATATATATTTATATATGTCTGTGTCCTTACTAGGCTGTTTGGTTATGCTATGCTAACTAGTTTGCTAGGGTGAGGGAAGTATACATATATATACATATATATATATATATATATATATATATATATATATATATATATATATATATATATATATATATATATATATATATGTATATATATATATATATATATATATATATATATATATATGTATATATATACATATTTATATATATAATTTATTTATTTATTTATTTATTTATTTGTTTATTTACTTATATTTAGAGGCTTAACACATATATCTCACTAGTTTTAGTGAGTCAAATCAAAAGAGACAAGCATAAACCGTTAAGATAAAAACGTCTACATTAGACAAAGTCTAACTCTTAAGTCCTGGAAATGAACAGTGCCATCATGAAATAGCTGAAGTGAGAAAGTATGTTTAGCTTGAAGCTCTTCTCTCAGCTACACTCTCTAGCCCTACTGGGGCACTGAATAAGCCAGATGGCTACGGTTTTGACCTTGGTGCTGACACCAGTGGAGAGGATGACTTTCAACTAGTGCTGTCCATAAGCAAGAAGAAGGCAGTAAGGGCCGAGGACCTTAGAGACTAACAACTACAACCTAAACACCCTATAAGAGTAAGAGTAAACTTCCCTGTAGGTACGTCACCTGAGTCAAACATAAATGGCTGAGCAAGGCGGAAGAGAGACACCCAGAATCTGGCTTTCTGTTCAGAGTTAACACAAGATTATGTTTAGCTGAAAAATGACACAGCAATATTACGAGATCTCCTCACCAGTAGCATAGAGGTTATAACCATGGAACAACCATCCCAGCCATCGAGCAAGAAAACCGTCTTAATGATAAGGCTCGACCAGTACCAGACCCCTATACTACAAGAAAAGAATGCCTCAACTCACGGGCAGACTGCAGACTGGATTGGCTTGGGGGACCCACCCAAGACCCTTCGCGTCCGTGTTACTTGTCGGACACTGAAGATAGCTATCTCTCTATGAGTCTCCTACCTGGAGGTGTTACAAGTTTTACAAGTGTCAACACTGGAGCCATGTGGCCTGAGTATGCCCCTCCACCAAGCCGTGGTGTGGTCTCTGCTCATGACAACATGCAACACAGATTTGCAGAGATAAAGTTGATCAAGGGGGAGCCATTCAACAGAGGTGTGGAAACTGCAAAACAGATGGCCTTCCTGTATGGCACCCTGGCCCTAGTACACACTACTACTTCAAGGGAACCCCTACGGCCAACCCTGGCCCATCTATCCTACCAAGGGTCCAGGATATACTCAGTGAACACACACAAAATGAAGAGATTAATGATTTGAAAAAAAAAATAAAAGAATTTAAAACACAATTTGCAGCTCAAACTGATACGTTAAAGAACATCTGCGATACACTACAGAAACAGGAAACCACCAACATAAAGCAGCAATGGAAAGATTACAATCAAACGGAAGAAATTCGTCTGTCAGTACCAGAAGTGGAAAATCAACAGCCATCAGGAACTCATGTCCAATTAGAGGATAACAGTGTTACTGGGAGCAGTGTTACTGAGGCTCCTGCGGTCATACACAGAGAGTGAATATGAGCAGATAATACTAGAAAATTGTGATGATCTAGATGTGATAAAAAAAACTTGAGCTCCTCCTGCCTAAGGTGGGGAAAGGAAAATATGATATCTTAAATTCTTTACGACTTCTTTCCAAATAAGTGCACAATGGCCAGTGCTAATACCAGACAGAGATACAGAGAGGTGAAGGTGATGAATTGGGACATTTCATCCCGCAGGAAACGATATCTTGACCTCCACCACAAAGTTGTGACTGAGAGCATCGATATTGTATGTCTGTAGGAGTGTCTCACACCTAATGGTGAGCCCCCACCCAGTCTGCCCAATTATGTGTATTATGTTAAGAAGTCATTACCGAACGTATCCCCCCCCCCCGAAAAAAAACAACTTTCAGTACTATGGGATCACTATCCACCTGAGTAACTCCACACTCAACTTGCTAAACGCCTATGCTCCCTCAGATCAACTTCAATATACTGATCTCCCAGACTTTGTACACACTGAACGCACTGTCCTGAATACTAGACACACTGTTTAGGGTGACCACACCAATAAAACCAATGGCAGGAGACTTAATTTATCAGTGCATATGAAGATGTTCAAATTATAAGTAAAAAATAATCAACCCCTATCTATGGCGGGGCTCTAGACAAATGTGTTGGTTTTAATTGATCATACACAACTCACTGATCTTATGTCTGATTACAAACCAATCCAAGCCAGCATACATGTAGCCAATGCCACTCCCAGTGGCGGTAAGCTCAACAACAAATGAGCTAATAACAAAGTGGGATCATGTCTCTAGCTATAATATGTTACCAACTAGGACTCGAGAATTCTGTTGAAAAAAAGCAGTCTCATTAACTTTAAACTGGGCAAACAGCACGATGAGTGTGATGTTCCATACACTGAATGGGAGCCTGACGCCGCCCTTGCCAGGTGTAGATCCACTTACTGCCTCTGGTGAGGACGGAGTCACCTACAATATCGTGTGCCGGGCAATCCATTATTGGCATTCTATAATACGAGTCATGCCGAAGTTCAACTACCCACATAATGGACCAACAGTATTGTTGTATCAGTACCGAAGCCTGATGCTTTTCGTCCTATATCACTCACCAGCTGCCAGTGTAAAAACCTGGAGAGGATTGTTCTTGGCAGACTCTTATATAGAATCAAAGAACACATGTTCCATAACATAAATGACTCCCACTCATGGTATAAGTGTACATAATTGCATCACTGCACTCTAACTGTACATGGTGATGGAAGACCACATTTCTTGACCTAAAAACTACATTTGATATTACCAATAGGCAACTTATATTGAATAAACCAGTCAAAATGGGTATAGGAGGTCGTCTATTTGACTGGATAAATGGTTACCTCACCAACAGAAACGCTGGTGCACTGTTTAAGGGATACAAAAGCGAAGTCAAAGATATGGATTTTGGCACCCCCTAAGGTGAAGTACTAACGACCTTATATTAAAGTGAATTGTGTGTCGGCAAAATCTCCCCAATGCACAATTGTTATGTTAAAAGCTATTTTGCGTTTACAAAATTTAGTGGGTTCATAAAATTATTGGAATCTCGGAGCAAAATTTCGACGAGGGGCGAGGTTGCCCAGAATCTATTGCAAAAAACAAATAATGTTTTATTTCATAACATATGCATACCTTAAAATCTGCAATATTTATAATATATCTGTGAAATTATAAATACTTCTAATAGAAGAAATTTATTAATATAGTGAAAATTTTTATTTTTTTTGAAGCTCTTACGATACTCTCAAGATTTATAGAGGTCCGACTCCGATGTCAACAGATCTGCTGGTGTTTTAGTTTAACAAATTTATTGACAAAGCTTGGTGTACAGTTTGCCTATTCTGAGTAATTCAGTCAGGTCTTGACACTGAGGGTGGTATCACTTCTCACTGCCACGCAGGACAGTGGTTCATACACAAAGAAATTCATCATATTCATTAACAGTATATATATATATATATATATATATATATATATATGTAACCGGTCGGAATTTACTGGACTTTATTTTCTCACTTGACTTGGGGTTTATTAAAGATTATAAGATGGTAATGGCAGTGGAAGCGCCCCTTGAGAAAAATCCCGAACCAGCACAAGAACACTTAAATCTACTAAACAAAATGAATTGTCCGTGACCCGTGGAAGGATAGCGTCTGTGACTGGGATGAATGAGACACACTGTAAAATTTAGACACTTATATTCCCTCCAACTCTACAAACACAATCAAATAATGGTACACCAATATGCGCACCTCTTAACTTGAACTTAAAACACTACTCTGGGAAATAAAAGTTATACATGACATAGAAATTATTAGAAGCTCAGGCAACAATAAATTTGAAGTATTAAGAAATGTTGCTTGCACACATGAAACAGGCCTTAAGGGCTTTCACAAAATAATATCAGTTACTTAGGAAATGGTATTAAAAAATAAGAAATTAAATACTCTACCATGAATAGGCCTTAAGGGCACTCAACAAAATTATATCACCCCAACAGATACACACCTCCTAACCTAACTTAAACACTACTCTGGGGAACAAAGGTTATACCTGAGATCAGAATTATGGAGAAAAATTAGATGCATTAAAAGAATCAAATCACAGTATCACTCTGGTTCCACTTAATGACACAAACATTCAAAAAACACTACTATCAAAATTATTTAAGAAATATTAAACTACACACGTCAAGATAATATCAGTAACTGAGAAATGGTGTTAACTACACCCGTAATAGGGAAGATAAAATGTTCCTCTAGGTATCTCCTAGAGTCCTAGACTCATGGTCTCAGTGTGTAACCATTAATTTACTCAGATAGCCTCAGTGTACTCCCAGTGCGTCCATGGGCAGGAAGAGAGAACGCCAGCAGGTGTCTATGGCCAGTAGGTAACACTTCTAGCTGACCGAGGACACGTGGTGTTGTGCACCCGAGTGGTAAGAACTGATCACCCACTGCTGATGCTGGTCCCGTGTCGTTTTAGTTGTCGGGAGCACTCGTTCACTCAAGAGATCCTTTGCTACCCCGCTAAACAGAGACAGGCCTACACTGATCGGTCCAATGGCGACAATCGCCACCCTCAATCATCAACGGCAGTCTCAAACGGCAGTCAATCTCTCCCAGTCAACTCCGGTCAACTCCGGTCAAGGTCAAGGGTTCTGACGGAAACCCTGAAATGAACTCACTGTTAGCTCTAGTTTACTTTACCACTGCCCTATCTAACCCTGTCTGAGATCGAATGAGACTTACTTGTTATACTGCAATAGCGCAGCACAGGTGACTAGGCCACGTGACTATTTCTGTGACGGACGCGCAGGGACGTCTTGTTTTGTCTGAATGCTCCCCGTGACTGAGGGCCGGCCAGCGTCGCGTCTCCTCTCAAGGCGTTAGCTTAGGCCTACGTGACATATTTTCCGCCTAACTAATAACTCCTTGGAACACCCGTAACATTATTCAGAATGATAAACGATCTATAATAATTTCAAATTCAATAATAGTCCCTTACTTCGTGAATTGCATCATTATTAATTCGGTAAATTACATTTAATATCATATAGGCCTAGTTCCACCATCTCTCGCTATGAGCAGGAAGCGCTCTCTTCCCTCCCACGACCTTGAACGCTCAGTGTTGCCAATGGCCGGGCATTCGAAATTACTCTGAAATTTCTGAATATTACATATATATATATATATATATATATATATATATATATATATATATATATATATATATATATATATATATATATATATATACACACTAGAGGAATCGCCGCCCTCCGGGCTCTTTCGCTACGCCACGGTAGGACGTCACCCTCCGGGAGGCTCCACATTGTCTCACTGTAGTACATTAAGGTAGACCACATTTTTGGTTTTGCCATTAGCTGCAAGTATGTACAGATTTTTGCCAGTTCTCACTTTGGAGCATCCAACATAGAACAGTCCATGAGAGAAGCAAGGAAACACCAGGTTTAGGCCAACCATCTTTAGGGACTGTCCCTGGCTTTTGTAGATGGTCATGGCAAAGCTCACTTTAACCGGGAAATGAAGTTGCTTGAACTCAAATGGCAGGTCAGTGGTGATGAGAGGTATCCTTGGTATAATCACGTACTCTCCTTTAGCTTTTCCTGTCAGTGTTGTAACTTCCAGTACATGTGGCATCATGTTCTTCACCACCAGTCACGTGCTATTGCAGAGGATTGGTGGGTCAAGATTTCTTAAGGGCATTATAGGAGTTCCAATCTTGAGAGTGAGGTGGAGAGGAGGCATTTCAGCAGGCTCCAAAGAATTAAGGAATTCTGCAGGGTACTGGACTGCTTGGTCCTGGTCAATTACTGTATTAACAGATTTGAATGAGGTCTCACTGCCTGGATGCTGTCTGAGTAGAGTCATGTTGATTTCAGACACTGTTTCATTCTTAGGTGCCAGAATTGCGAGTTCACGCAGCCACTTGTGATCCTTGTAGTGGTGGATAATATTTGGGTAGACCATGTTAGTGAGCTCAGTTGAGGACTTTACAACATTTCCACATCCTTGAGGAATGATTATTTGTCCTTTAGAATCAACAGGGAAAGTTCCATTCCCAATCTGTAGTAGAAGGTTTGCAAACCGTCCAGCATCCTCATCTCCTTGTTAATGTACTCATAACTTGAATGTTTTTAAGTACAGCATTGGACAGGCCAAGGTCACGGTCACCATTTTCTTTCATACATGCCTCATTAGCCAGTCTATCAGCACGGTCATGATACCTAATTCCAACATGGGACGGAATCCACACAAATTCGATACGAGAGTTGTTCTCATTGGCAGTTATCACATTTTTTATATCACATACAACTTTCGACATAGAACCTGACGGGATGTTCATTGATTTCAAAGCACTTTGAGAGTCACAGAATATCACCCCACCTCCATTTTCTTTAAGGTGGTCTGTGGCTAAGTAGGTTCCAGTTAGTTCAGTTTGTGTTGGTCTGGGCCAGTTGTTCAGCCTTTGCTTGTTTTACACGATCATCTCTTTTTCTTTATATATTACAATTGCACAGACTGTTCTACCTGTGTTTGTCTGCACAGAACCATCAGTAAAAGCATAACATTCACTTGATTTAATACTCTCTATGTGTCTGTTAATAGTTTCTAGTGTGACACATCTCATCACATCGGTGTTTAACATTTGCTTACTACCAACAGGAGTGTAATTAATAGGAACTGATATATACAGCCAAAGAGGAATGGCATTAATGGGTTCGTCTGGGGTGATTAGGACATTCAGTTTCAAAAGATCTGCAACACTTTTATGAAGCCACGCTCCAAAGAGAGTCTTTTGTGGAAGGTTAGAGAGATAGTCGGGATTACGTAGATAGAACATCAACTCAGTCTGAGCTGTAGTTTGGGGACCATTGTTCTTAAAAACTTTGACGCAAAACATTGTATTAAGTAGAGCTATCCTCTCAGATAGGGAGGGCAGTCCGCGCTCTTTCATCATGTTTACAATTCTGGTTGATTTTGGGCATCCTTGAATGATGAGCATGGCTTCATTTTGCACTACCTCAAGGCTGTTGAGTTGTTTAGGCGGAATAATCACAAGATGGAGAGCATGACAGTCAACTACAAAACGAATAAAGTGAAGATGGAAAGTACGAGCATTGGTGATCTTAATTCCGTAGCCCTTGCCCACAAGGGCTTTGAGGGGTTTAATGCGCTGCATTAGTTTTGCACGAAGGTTGCCGACAAAGTTTGCATCATTCACACAAATTCCAAGATATTTATAGGAGCTACATAGTTCCAAGGGCATGCTGTTAATGTTAAAGTCAAGAGGCAGCGGGTGAGCAGGTCGAGGATTGTGAACCCTCGTCTTGTCAACAGATATTATGAGGCCACATTCCACAGTCTTCCGAACAAATACATCAAGTAAGGCATGGAACCTGAGCTTGGTCTGTGTCATAATGCAGATATCATCAGCATAGCATATTACAGCCTCGTTTGGCTGAACTGGAATGTCAGCCATAACTTTGTGCATCAGTATATTAAAGAGCATAGGATTTAACACTCCTCCCTGAGGCGTGCTAAACACAAAAAATCTCAATTTATCACTTTTGACTCCCATAAACAGAACACTGGCATACCTGTTGTACAGATAACCCTTTATCCATGTCAGGAGGTTACCTTGGATGCCAAAATTAGCTAGTTGCTCAAATATAATGTCTCTATTAGCTACATCAAAGGCTGATTTAAGGTCTATGAAGGCTGTTTGTGTCTTATCTTTTGAGTGAACAAGATATTCTGAAAAGCATGTCTGTGTGCTACGCCCGGGCATGAACCCATACAGATTAGGGGCCAGTATGTCTTTGACTTGAAAAATGAGACGGTTGAGAACAACTCTTTCAAGGACTTTACACATACAGGATGTGAGTGAAATTGGCCTGAAGTTTGGAGAGTTAGCTTTAGGGATTGGTACTATGTTTCCATGAGTCCATGTCTTAGGCAGAATACCCTGTGTTAGGCTCATTTGATACAGGTCAAGCAGTGGATGGTTAGGGATCTCATTTAACAATCTCAGGGTGTTATAGATTACGCCATCCTCACCAGGGGAGGATGATTCACCTTGTATTAGTGCTGTTGTTAGTTCGTGGTGCGTTATAGGAAAGTGGTCGGTAAGGTGTGGTGAGGAACAGGCTATTTCAATATTGAAACCCCTATTAATGTGTGTGGTTTTAAGATATTGTTGTATGTCAGGAGGCAGGGAAGTGATTTGTGACACACTGGACCATTGGTCTAATAGCATGTCAGCATATTCTGCAGGGCTGTGATGAAGTTGGACTAGGGTGGGTGACTTGGTAATGGCTCTAATTTTGTTCCACACTTCTGCTAGAGTGGTTGTTCTATTAATCCCTTGTAAGAAATGTTCCTAATAGGTGTTTCTCACCTGACCTTTGAGTTCACGAAATTCTCTGTTAGCTTTGAGGAATGCCAGTAGGTTATCACTAGTTTTATTTTGCTTATAAGTGTTGGTAAGCTGTTCTACCTTCTCTCCTTTTTTGGTGAAGATGGAGTCATGTCTCCACAGAGGTGGTTTAGTGCTACCCCCCTTCCTCCTTGACATAACCCAGGTGGTATAATATGTGGTAATGGCATTTACAAGATCACAGCAAAATTCATCCACTGACCCAGGTGTACATCCAGCATACCATCTGTGCATGTAGGCCTTGAAGTGCAGTTTAAGATTATGTGGGATGTTAATTCTGATCTTAGGGTGGGGTTCACACTTGACATCAGCAACAGTGTATTCAGTGAGTATTGCACAATGATCACTGACTAGGTGGTCTGAGATGACCTTAGCCTTGACATTACTGTCTTTTATGTTATACCCAATCACATAATCAAGTCTGCTCCCCATCAGATGTGTCATAGCGAGACCGATAGTGATGGAAGCATGAATGGGGAGAATGAGCCCCAGCCTGCCAGCGTGGTCTCTTTAATAATCCCAGGTCTGAAAACTGTCTATAATCTGCTGGTGGATGAATCTGACCGTATCATAGCTTATTTCGATTATAAGTTTGATACTATGATGTATGTAAAGTTGAAGGTTGATATTTTTATGTTTTTATTTTAGCTATGATGTAATCAAGTGAAGAAAGAGAGAATTTATAGTTGGCACAGGCAATCCCCGATGGAGGTTCACTTTGCTTAAAAAAGGTCGAATGAACAAGCTTTGTGTAAAATAAACAGAGCCTACGATTGCTGTTTGTTGTCCTTGTGGCCCGGTGGTAGCGATCTCTGTTCACAATCAGAGGACCAGGGTTCGATTCCCGACTAGTGAGGTATATATATATAAATATATATATATATATATATATATATATATATATATATATATATATATATCTTGATAAAATCACACGGGAAAGATGTCTTGAATAAAGACGAAAGCTAAGGTGCTCCGTTGTTTCCTTTTCCTGTGTGATTTTATCAAGATTTATCTTATCCACGTTTTCATTGTGGATCTACATGATATATATATATATATATATATATATATATATATATATATATATATATATATATATATATATATATATATATATATATATATATATATATATATATATATATATATATATATATATATATATATATATATATATATATATATATATATATATATATATATATAATGTAAATCACTGTAGGTATGATCTAGGTATATGCTGATAACCACAAGGAAAGATGAAAACACAGGTTCCCAAGCGCTTTCGTGTAATTCACATCCTCAGGGGTGAGTACAGACTAGCATATATATATATATATATATATATATATATATATATATATATATATATATATATATATATATATATATATATATATATATATATATATATATATATATATATATATATATATATATATATATATATATATATATATATATATATATATATATATTTATATATATATAACAAAGACGTATGTCTATGTCTGTGTGTTTGCTTGTGGGTTTGTGCTCTGTGGTGATGATGGATGGTGTTATACGTAGTGATGATTGATGGTGTTATATGTAGTGATGATGGATGGTGTTATATGTAGTGATGATGAATGATGTTATATGTAGTGATGATGGGTGGTGTTATATGTAATGATGATTAGACAATAAAATAATAACAGTTTAATGCTAAAAAAATATGGCGAAAGTATTTCGTCAGAAAGTGATCAAACTCATGGACTTGCTTACAAAAGCATCAATCTTTGGCCCTACACGGTGTTGCATGTATTCCATTGAGTGGCAGAAACGAGGTCTACCACATGCCCATGTCTTGATCTGGCTGAAAGAGAAACTTCGACCGAACATGATTGACAACTGCATACGAGCAGAGTTTCCTGATCCAGTTCTCTATGAGATTATCAAGAAGCAAATGATTCATGGGCCATGTGGACCATTCAACAGACACTCTCCATGCATGAAGATGAACGTTGCACCAAAAACTTCCCAAAAGACCTGATAAAGGATACTCAGAGTGGAGAAGATGGCTATCCTCATTACAGGAGAAGAGCGCCAGGAGATGGAGGTTTTACAGCAGTGTTGCGACCTGGAACAGACAGTGAAATAACAGTAGACAACAAATGGGTGGTCCCCTACAATCCTCTTTTGTGTAAAGCATTCAATGCGCACATCAAAGTGGAGTTCTGCAATTCAGTCAAGTCCATCAAGTATGTTTGCAAATATGTCAAAAAAGGCTCTGACCAAGCGATCTTTGCACTGGAAAAGGATGGAAATCATGATGAGGTGACACAGTTTCAGCAAGGCCGTTATATATGTAGCAATGTAAGCCCTATGGAGAATTTATATTTTTCCTATACACGAACGATGTCCAACAGGAGTTCATCTGGCTGTTCACTTGGAAAATGGACAAAGAGTATACTTCACAGAAGAATCCCTCCAAAATCAAATGGCAAATCCTGCTGATACGACCCTCACTGCATTATTCAAGCTTTCACAGGAAGATGAGTTTGCTCGAATACTCCTGTATGTTGACGTACCTAAGTTCTACATATGGCAGGCTTCAATGAAAAAGTTCCAGAGAAGAGCTCAAGGATCCGATGTTGAAGATATCCAGGGATAAAGTCAGGCAATGCTTTGGGACGTGTCTACACGGTTCACCCCAACAACTTTGAATGCTATTGTTTGAGACTACTTTTGCATCACATCCGTGGCCCAAAATCATATGCAGCACTCAAGGCAGCAGCTACTCAATCGCCAATGAGAATGAGGAAAATGTTTGCCATCATGATTGCTACATGTGGACTTTCCAACCCAAGCCAGCTCTGGAAAAACCACCAAGAAAGTCTTTCAGAGGATCTGCTTCATCAAGCAAGAAGAGAACATCCTGGTCAAGAGATTGAGTTCATGGATGACATGTTCAATAGGGCTCTGATCATGCTGGAAACCAAAGTGATGGAGCTATGCGGAAAAAACCTGACTGATTTTGAATTGCCTTCCCCAGACCGAGAAAAACCAGTAGTTGCAAACCGGGAGTTGCTCAGAGAGACAGACTACTCAGTTGAAGTTCTGGTGAATTTTCTTGAAGAAAATGAGCCTCACCTGGTGTCTCATGAAGCAAATGTTTATGAACAGATTTTGCAAGCGATACAAGCGGAGCAGAGAGGTATGATCTTTCTCGATGCACCTGGCGGGACAGGAAAAACATTCCTGATCAACCTTCTGTTGGCCAAAGTACGTCATCAGGGGAAAATTGTTCTTGCTGTGGCATCCTCAGGCATTGCTGCAACACTACTAGAAGGAGGACGTACTGCACACTCAACTCTTAAACTGCCTCTCAACCTCGCTCACATTGAGAATCCAGTGTGCATTCGGCAAAGGCAAAACTCTTAGAAAAATGCAGCTTCATAGTCTGGGATGAATGCACTATATCTCACAAGTTAGCGTTTGAAGCATTGGACAGGACCTTGCAAGGCATACGAGAAAATGACCAGCTCATGAGTGGCATTACAATGCTCATTGCTGGAGACTTTCGCCAGATCCTACCTGTCATTCCTCGAAGCACTCCAGCTGATGAACTGAATGCGTAGCTCAAGACATCATACCCTTGGAGAAGTGTTCAGACACCCACCCTATCCACAAACATGAGAGTACATCTACAAGGAGATCAGGATGCTGGACGATTTGCAAACCTTCTACTACAGATTGGGAATGGAACTTTCCCTGTTGTTTCAGAAGGACAAATAATCATTCCTCAAGGATGTGGAAATGTTGTAATGTCCTCAACTGAGCTCACTAACATGGTCTACCCAAACATTATCCACCACTACAAGGATTACAAGTAGCTGCGTGAACGCGCAATTCTGGCACCAAAGAATGAAACAGTGGCTGAAATCAAAATGACTCTACTCAGACAGCTTCCAGGCAGTGAGACCTCATTCAAATCTGTTGATACAGTAATCGACCAGGACCAAGCAGTCCAGTACCCTGCATAATTCCTTAATTCTTTGGAGCCAGCTGGAATGCCTCCTCACCACCTCACTCTCAAGATTGGAACTTCTATAATGCTCTTAAGAAATCTTGAGCCACCAATCCTCTGCAATGGCACAAGACTGGTGGTGAAGAACATGATGCCACATGTACTGGAAGCTACAATACTGACAGGAAAAGCTAAAGGAGAGGACGTTCTTATACCAAGGATACCTCTCATCACCACTGACATGCCATTTGAGTTCAATCGACTTCAGTTTCCGGTTAAAGTGAGCTTTGGCCTAACCCTGGTGTTTCCTTGTTTCTCTCATGGACAGTGTTCTATGTTGGATGCCCCAGAGTGGGAACTGGCAAAAATCTGTACATACTTGCTGCTAATGGCAAAACCAAAAATGTGGTCTACCTAAATGCACTACAGTGAGACAATGTGGAGCCTCTCGGAGGGTGGCGTCCTAGAATATTCAAGTGATCGTGGGCCCTTCGTGCCCGGTGGCGAGTCCGGTGGTACAGTTTACCGAGGCGTGAAAGTTCGAACGCTCGTGCATGGCTAGTGAGCAACCGCCGTCCGGCTGACAGCTTACAGCGAAATCGTAATCCAGATGGTAGTGGTTGATATAATCATGGTCGTGGTTGTTATAATCATGGTCTTGGTTGTTATAATCATGGTCGTTGTTGTTATAATCATAGACGTGGTTGGTCTAATCATGGTCGTGGTTGTTATAATCATGGTCGTTCTTGTTATAATCATGGTCGTGGTTGTTATAATCATGGTCGTGGTTCTGATCATGGTCGTGGTTGCTATAATCATTGTCGTGGTTGTTATAATCATAGTCGTTGTTGTTATAATCAAGGTTGGGTAATATAATCATAGTCGTGGTTGTTATAATCATGGTCGTGTTTGTTATAATCATGGTCGTGGTTGTTATAATCATGTTAGTTGTTGTTATAATTGCGGTTGTTATAATCATGGTGGTGTTTGTTATAATCATGGTCGTGGTTGTTATAATCATGGTCGTGGTTGTTATAATCATGGTCGTGGTTGTTATAATCATAGTCTTAGTTTACATTTATAATCATAGTCGTGGGTGATATAATCATAGTCGTGGTTGTTATAATCATGGTCGTGGTTGTTACAAGGATGGTTGTGGTTGTTATAATCATTGTCCTGGTTATGATCATAGTCGTGGTTGTTATAATTATGGTCGTGGTTGTTATAATCATGATCGTGGTTGTTATAATCATAGACGTGGTTGTTATATTTATGGTCGTGGTTAATATAATCATGGTCGTGGTTGTTATAATCATTGCCGTGGTTGTTATAATCATAGTCGTGGTTGTTATAATCATGGTCGTGGTTATTATAATCATGGTCGTGGTTGATATAAGCATGGTCGTGTTTGTTATAATCATGGTCGTGTTTGTCATAATCATATTCGTGGTTATGATCATGGTCGTGGTTGTTATAATCATGGTCGTGGGTGATATAAACATAGTCGTGGTTGCTATAATCATAGTCATGGGTGATATAAACATAGTCGTGGTTGTTATAATCATGGTTGTGGTTGTTATAATCATGGTCGTGGTTATGATCATTTTCGTTGTTGTTATAATCATGGTCGTGGGTGATATAAACATAGTCGTGGTTGTTATAATCATAGTCGTGCTTGTTATAATCATGGTCGTGGTTGTTATAATCATGGTCCTGGTTGTTATAATCATTGTCGTGGTTGTTATAATCATAGTCGTTTTTGTTATAATCATGGTTGGCAAATATAATCATAGTCGTGGTTGTTATTATCATGGTCGTGGTTGTTATAATCATAGTCGTCGTTGTTATAATCATGGTTGGGTGATATAATCATAGTCGTGGTTGTTATAATCATGGTCGTCGTTGTTATAATCATGGTCTTGGTTGTTATAATCATTGCCGTGGTCGTTATAATCATAGTCGTGGTTGTTATAATAATAATAAAATAATAATAATAATTAACGGTTTATTGAAAGAGCTTGGCAGCCAGAAGGCTGAAAATATACAGTTACATATTTGGGGAATGGGTTTCGAATTACAAATAATATACAAGTAACACAAGTGACACAAATAAGACATATAATAACTAGATGAGGAAAAGCTCAAACTACAGTTCATTTCAACATAGTGACAGTGCAAGGAGTAGTGTTTACTGGGAGTGAATACACTGGTTTATTACAAGTTATTGATAATTTTTACAATGGTTGGGACTGGGCTGTTCTTATAGCGATCAGTTCGTGCACGTATGGGCTGGATGCGGGTGTGGTGTCGAACAGCAATTCTCGGACTAGGGATCTCAGGTGGTAGTAGGAGCCGGTATCGAGGATGGTGTAGAAGCTTCTTACCAAATTTGCAGATGAGGTCGTGGTGATGGTCAGTGAGAGTCGAAAGGGTCAGTGTGTTGAGCGCTTCTTGATATGTGGAGTAGGAAGGGGGAGAAAATAATCTTGCATGCCCTCTTTTGCACTTTTTCTAGGTGTTTACGTTGTGTGGCATTTAGGGAGGAAGACCAGGTGGGGGAGGCATCGGTGAGCTTGGGAAGTAATAATGTTGTGTAAACACTGAGGAGCTTGTGTGCAGGAACTCCGAGGGACTTGAGTCGGCGGAGGAGGTGGAGACGGAAACTGGAGGATTTGACAACTTCACTGACGTGTGGTTTCCAATTTAGTTTGTTGTCTATGGTGACGCCGAGGAGCTTCGTGGAATCTACAACCTGGAGTGTGTTCGGACCTAAAGTAATGGAAGGGGGTGGGACAATGTCGGAGGAGAGGTTGATGTGCATAACCATGGTCTTGGTATGGTTGATGGTGACGTGGTTGTTGGTGGCCCAGTTTTGGAGACTGTTCAATAAATCGTGAAGGGCGGTATAGTCGGGAGCAGAATTGTTGACGCTGATCCCAATGGTGGTGGAGTCGCCGACATATTATTTCCAGCGAGCAGGGGTTTCTTTTAGGCATCATTGATGAGCATAAGGAAGCAGAGGGTCCCATCTTGGTGCCTTGGGGATGCCACAGGTGAGTGACTGAAAGGTGGAGACAGCCCTCGAAGCGACAGCTTGGCTCGGTCACTGAGGAAGTCTGTAAGCCATGGTATAAGACTTCTCCGGAGCCCGAGGTCAATAGCTTTGTTGATGATTATATTGTGGTCGACTAGGTCGAATGCTTTGGTGAAATCAATGAAGGCGACAGCTACAGACGTTTTTCATTTCTCGAGATGGCGGTATATGTAATCGAGAAAGCTGACAAGACAGTGATTGGTGGAGGAAGTTTTCATGTTGCCAAATTGCTGAGGGTCTACGACTCCTGCAATATCAGCATAAGCCCAGTCGAACACAAAACTTTCACAGATTAGGCTGGGTATTGGGGTGATTGCAATAGGTCGTAGCTGATTTAAGGATTGTGGGCTGGTTGACTTGGGCACTGGTGATACATAAGAGGTCTTCCAGTCAGCTGGGCATCTGGCTTGACTGAGAGAAGCATTGATGATGGAGCATAGGGGTTTAGCAAGCTCCGGGGAGAACTCCTTGAAAAGTTTCATTGGTAAGTCAATGGGAGTGGTAGAGCGTTTTAATTTTAGTTTGTCCAGGCGTTTTGCTACTTCAAATTCTTCTACTAAGTCAGTGGGAAGGGGGGCTGGTAGGTAAGCAGGGAGAGTGGTTGTGTCAAGCCGGGGGAGCGTCTGGCATATAGTAGCGAAATGGTTATTTGTTTGCTCAGCTGCGTCAACATTAGTGAGATGGCTAAGGAAGGGGAGGGGGTGTGTCTTATTGTTTAGTCCACAGAGTTCTTTAAGCTTACCATACCATTGACTGATGTTGGTCTGCTTCAGGTGTTGTAATTTGGTTGGGTAGTGGGACTTCTTTGCAGTGCGTATTTCGCGGATGACTCGGTTGCGAAGGGACCTGTAGCGGATGTGGTCATTGAGATGAAAGGCTCTGTCTCTCTGTTGCATAAGTCTTTTGATCCGAGGTGTGATCCAGGGCAAGTCAGCTGGGTGAGATCTGACGGACTTCTCGGGGAAGAAGTGGTGGTGGGCTTCTGTGGTGGTGTTGGTATAATTTATCCATTTGGTTTCCACGTCATCCACGCTAAGTACTTCAGTCCAGGGATGGTGAACTATCCACTGCCCGAAGAGGCGCACTGCAGAGTCAGTAATCGGCCTGTAGGTCTTGATGTAGGGTCTCTGTACTTGAGTGGGAGTGGCAGCTGGGGACCAGAGCACTGATAAGTGTGTGCTACACCCGATAGGAGGCATTGGTTGAGGTGGTTGGTACTGGTCCGCTAAGTCAGTTAAGATAAGGTCAAGGGTATTTTGACCGTGTGTGGGGAAGGTCACAACTTGTGATAGTGATAGCTGGTCCTGGATATCAGTGGTGTCAATTTCATTAAAATCCCCACATAATACTAACTTGGCACATGGGTACCTAACTCTGAGGTGGTCTGAGGTGGTGATGAGATGATTGATAAGAGTGTCTCTGGTGGGTGAGCGAGGCGGATGGTATGCCACACAGATTATGATGGAAGCAGTGTTGCGCGGGTGGGCCCGTGGCATGACACGTACCCATAATGCTTCCACATCTGCTGGGACTTGAACATCCAGGCGTGATGGGCGTAGGTCATCTTGACACAAGAGGGCAACGCCCCCTCCGCTTCTATGTGAACGAAGGTGATGAAAGAGTTGATATCCCTCATTATGACACGTTTCAGGCACAATTTGCCAAGCCTCACATATGGCAACGATGCTCGCGGCGGCGGACCTGACTGTAGTTGCCAGCTAATCATGGTTGGGTGATATAATCATAGTCGTGGTTGCCAGCTAATCATGGTTGGGTGATATAATCATAGTCGTGGTTGATATAATCATAGTCGTGGATGTTATAATCATAGTTGGGTGATATAAACATGGTCGTGGTTATGATCATGGTCGTGGTTGTTTAATCATGGTCGTGGGTGATATAAACATAGTCGTGGTTGTTATGATCATGGTCGTAGTTGTTATAATCATGGTTGTGGTTGTTATAATCATGGTTGTGGTTGTTATAATCATGGTCGTGGTAATGATCGTAGTCGTGGGTGTTATAATCATGGGGGTGGGTGATATAAACATAGTCGTGGATGTTATAATCATTGCCGTGGTCGTTATAATCATAGTCGTGGCTGTTATAATCAAGGTTGGGTGATATAATCATAGTCGTGGTTGTTATAATCATGGTCGTGGTTTTTATAATCATATTCGTGGTTGTTATGATCATAGTCGTGATTGTTAAAATCATGGGCGTGGTTGTTATACTCATCGTCGTGGTTGTTATACTCATGGTCGTGGTTGTTATAATCATGGTCGTGATTGTTATGATCATAGTCGTGGTTGTTAAAATCATGGGCGTGGTTGTTATACTCATGGTCGTGGTTGTTATAATCATGGTCGTGGTTGTTATGATCGTTGTTGTGGTTGTTATATTCATGGTTGTGGTTGTTATAATCATGGATCGGTGATATAATCATAGTGGTGTTTGTTATAATCATGGTCGTGGTTTTTATAATCATATTCGTGGTTGTTATGATCATAGTCGTGATTGTTATGATCATAGTCGTGGTTGTTATAATCATGGGCATGGTTGTTATAATCATGGTCGTTCTTGTTATAATCATGGTCGTGGTTGTTATAATCATGGTCGATCTTGTTATAATCATGGTCGTGGTTGTTATAATCATAGTCGTGGTTGTTATAATCATGGTTGGGTGATATAATCATGGTCGTGGTTATGATCATAGTCGTGGTTGTTATAATCATGGTCTTGGGTGATATAAACATTGTTGTGGTTGTCATAATCATGGTCGTGGTTGTTATAATCATAGTCTTGGTTGTTATAATCATGGTCGTGGTTATTATAATCATGGTCGTGGTTGTTATAATCATTGTCGTGGTTGTTATAATCATGATCGTGGTTGTTATAATCATGGTCGTGGTTGTTATAATCATGGTTGTGGTTGTAATAATCATGGTCGTGGTTATAATCATGGTCTAGGGTGATATAAACATAGTCGAGGTTGTTATACTCATGGTCGTGGTTGTTATAATCATGGTTCTGGTTGTCATAATCATTATTTTGGTTTTTATAATCATAGTCGTTGTTAAAATCATGGTTGGGTAATATAATCATAGTCATGGTTGTTATAATCATGGTCGTGGTTGTTATAATCATAGTCGTGGTTGTTATAATCATGGTTGGGTGATATAATCATGGTCGTGGTTGTTATAATCATGGTCGTGGTCGTTATAATCATAGTCGTGGTTGTTATAATCATGGTTGGGTGATATAATCATAGTCGTGGTTGTTATAATCATGGTCGTGGTTGTTATAATCTTGGTTGTGGTTGTTATAATCATTGTCGTGGTTATGATCATAGTCGTGGTTGTTATAATTATGGTCGGTTATAATCATGATCGTGGTTGTTATAATCATAGACGTGGTTGTTATAATCATGGTCGTGGTTATTATAAGCATGGTCGTGGTTGTTATAATCATGGTCGTGTTTGTTATAATCATGGTCTTGGTTGTTATAATCATGGTCGTGGTTGTTATGATCATAGTCGTGGTTGTTATAATCATGGTCGTGGTTGTTATAATCATGGTTGTGGTTGTTATAATCATGGTCGTGGTTATGATCATATTCGTTGTTCTTATAATCATGGTCGTGGGTGATATAAACATAGTCGTGGTTGTTATAATCATAGTCGTGGTTGTTATAATCATAGTCGTGGTTGTTATAATCATGGACGTGGTTGTTATAATCATGGTCCTGGTTGTTATAATCATTGTCGTGGTTGTTATAATCATAGTCGTTTTTGTTGTAATCATGGTTGGGTAATATAATCATAGTCGTGGTTGTTATTATCATGGTCGTGGTTATTATAATCATAGTCGTGGTTGTTATAATCATGGTTGGGTGATATAATCATAGTCGTGGTTGTTATAATCATGGTCAACGTTGTTATAATCATGGTCTTGGTTGTTATAATCATGGTCAACGTTGTTATAATCATGGTCTTGGTTGTTATAATCATTGCCGTGGTCGTTATAATCATAGTCGTGGTAGTTATAATCATGGTTGGGTGATATATCATAGTCGTGGTTGTTATAATCATAGTCGTGGATGTTATAATCATAGTTGGGTGATATAATCATGGTCGTGGTTATTATCATGGTCGTGGTTGTTATAATCATAAGCGTGGTTGTTATAATCATGGTTGGGTGATATAATCATAGTCGTGGTTGTTATAATCATGGTCAACGTTGTTATAATCATGGTCTTGGTTGTTATAATCATGGTCGTGGTTGTTATAATCAGAGTCGTGGTTGGTATAATCATGGTTGGGTGATATAATCATAGTCGAGGTTGTTATAATCAGGGTCGTGGTTGTTATAATCATGGTCGTGGTTGATATAATCATGGTCGTGGTCGTTATAATCATAGTCGTGTTTGTTATGATCAATGTCGTGGTTGTTATAATCATGGTCGTGGTTGTTATAATCATGGTTGGGTGATATAATCAAAGTCGTGTTTCTTATAATCATGGTCGTGGTTTTTATAATCATGGTTGTAGTTGTTATAATCATTGTCGTGGTTATGAACATAGTCGTGGTTGTTATAATTATGGTCGTGGTTGTTATAATCATGATCGTGGTTGTTATAATCATATACGTTGTTGTTATAATCATGGTCGTGGTTACTATAATCATGGTAGTGGTTGTTATAATCATAGTCGTGTTTGTTATAATCATGGTTGTGGTTCTTATAATCATGGTCGTGGTTATGATCATGGTCGTGGTTGTTTTAATCATGGTTGTGGTTGTTATAATCATGGTCGTGGTTATAATCAAATTCGTTGTTTGTTATAATCATGGCCGTGGGTGATATATACATAGTCGTGGTTGTTATAATCATAGTCGTGCTTGTTATAATCATGGTCGTGGTTGTTATAATCATGGTCGTGGTTGTTATAATCATTGTCGTGGTTGTTATAATCATAGTCGTTTTTGTTATAATAATGGTTGAGTAATATAATCATAGTCATGGTTGTTATTATCATGGTCGTGGTTGTTATAATCATATTCGTGGTTGTTATAATCATGGTTGGGTGCTATAATCATAGTCGTGGTGGTTATAATCATTGTCGTCGTTGTTATAATCATGGTCGTGGTTGTTATAATCATTGCCGTGGTTGTTATAATCATAGTCGTGGTTGTTATAATCATGGTTGGGTGATATAATCATAGTCATGGTTGTTATAATCATAGTCGTGGTTGTTATAATCATGGTTGGGTGATATAATCATGGTCGTGGTTATGATCATGGTCGTGGATGTTATAATCATGGTTGTGGTTGTTATAATCATGGTTGTGGTTGTTATAATCATGGTTGGGTCATATAATCATAGTCGTGTTTGTTATATTCATGGTCGTGGTTGTTATGATCATAGTCGTGGTTGTTATGGTCGTGGTTGTTATAATCATGGTTTTGGTTGTTATAATCATGGGCGTGGTTGTTATAATCATAGTCGTGGTTGTTATAATCATGGTCGTGGTTGTTATAATCATAAAGTGGTTGTTATAATCATGGTTGTGGTTGTTATAATCATGGTCGTGGTTATGATCATGGTCGTATTTGTATAATCATGGTTGTGGTTGTTATAATCATGGTCGTGGTTATGATCATATTCGTTGTTGTTATAATCATGGTCGTGGGTGATAAAACATAGTCGTGGTTGTTATAATCATAGTCGTGCTTGTTATAATCATGGTCGTGTTGTTATAATCATGGTTGGGTGATATAATCATGGTCGTGGTTATGATCATAGTCGTGGTTGTTATAATCATGGTCGTGGTTGTTATAATCATAGACGTGGTTGTTATAATCATGGTCGTGGTTATTATAATCATGGTCGTGGTTGTTATAATCATGGTCGTGTTTGTTATAATCATGGTCGTGGTTATTATAATCATGGTCGTGGTTGTTATAATCATGGTCGTGTTTGTTATAATCATGGTCGTGCTTGTTGTAATCATGATCGTGGTTTTTATGATCATAGTCGTAGTTGTTATGGTCGTGGTTGTTATAATCATGGTTTTGGTTGTTATAATCTTGGGAGTGGTTGTTATAATCATAGTCGTGGTTGTTATAATCATGGTAGTTGTTGTTATAATCATGGTCGTGGTTGTTATAATCATGGTCGTGGTTGTAATAATCAGATTCTTGGTTGTTATAATCATGGTCGTGGTTGTTATAATCATGGTCATGGTCGTGGTTGTTATAATCATGGTCGTGGTTGTTATAATCATGGTCGTGGTTGTTATAATCATAGTCCTAGTTGTTATAATCATGGTCGTGGTTGTTATAATCATGGTCGTGGTTGTTAAAATCATAGTCGTGGTTGTTATAATCATGGTCGTGGTTGTTATAATCATAGTCGTGGTTGTTATAATCATGGTTGTGGTTGTAATAATCATGGTCGTGGTTTTAATCATGGTCGTAGGTGATATAAACATAGTCGAGGTTGTTATAATCATGGTCGTGGTTGTTATAATCATGGTTCTGGTTGTTATAATCATTATTGTGGTTTTTATAAACATAGTCGTTTTTGTTATAATCATGGTCGTGGTTGTTATAATCATAGTCGTGGTTGTTATAATCATGGTTGGGTGATATAATTATGGTCGTGGTTGTTATAATCATGGTCGTGGTCGTCATATCCATAGTCGTGGTTGTTATAATCATGGTTGGGTGATATAAACATAGTCCTGGTTGTTATAATCATGGTCGTGTTTGTTATAATCATGGTTGTGGTTGTTATAATCATTGTCGTGGTTATGAACATAGTCGTGGTTGTTATAATTATGGTCGTGGTTGTTATAATCATGATCGTGGTTGTTATAATCATAGACGTGGTTGTTATAATCATGGTCGTGGTTATTATAATCATGGTCGTGGTTGTTATAATCATGGTCGTGTTTGTTATAATCATGGTCTTGGTTGTTATAATCATGGACGTGATTGTTATGATCATAGTCGTGGTTGTTATAATCATGGTCGTGGTTGTTATAATCATGGTTGTGGTTGTTATAATCATGGTCGTGGTTATAATCATGGTCGTGGTTGTTATAATCATGGTTGTCGTTGTTATAATCATCTTCGTGGTTATGATCATATTCGTTGTTGTTATAATCATGGTCGTGGGTGATATATACATAGTCGTGGTTTTTATAATCATAGTCGTGCTTATTATAATCATGGTCGTGGTTGTTATAATCATGGTCCTGGTTGTTATAATCATTGTCGTGGTTGTTATAATCATAGTCGTTTTTGTTATAATCACGGTTGGGTAATATAATCATAGTCGTGGTTGTTATTATCATGGTCGTGGTTGTTATAATCATATTCGTGGTTGTTATAATCATGGTTGGGTGATATAATCATAGTCGTGGTTGTTATAATAATGGTCGGCGTTGTTATAATCATGGTCGTGGTTGTTATAATCATTGCTGTGGTAGGTATAATCATAGTCGTGGTTGTTATAATCATGGTTGGGTGATATAATCATAGTCGTGGTTGTTATAATCATAGTCGTGGTTGTTATAATCATGGTTGGGTGATATAATCATGGTCGTGGTTATGATCATGGTCGTGGTTGCTATAATCATGGTCGTGGGTGATATAAACATAGTCGTGGTTGTTATAATCATAGTCGTGGGTGATATAAACATAGTCGTGGTTGTTATGATCATAGTCTTGGTTGTTATAATCATAGTTGTGGTTGTTATAATCATGGTCGTTTAAATGATCGTAGTCGTGGTTGTTATAATTATGGTGGTGGGTGATATAAACATTGTCCAGGTTGTTATAATCATGGTCGTGGTTGTTATAATCATGGTCGTGGTTGTTATAATCATGGTCCTGGTTGCTAAATCATTGTCGTGGTTGTTATAATCATAGTTGTTGTTGTTATAATCATGGGTGGGTGATATAATCATAGTCGTGGTTGTTATAATCATGGTCGTGGTTGTTATAATCATAGTCGTGGTTGTTATAATCATGGTTGGGTGATATAATTATGGTCGTGGTTGTTATAATCATGGTCGTGGTCGTCATATCCATAGTCGTGGTTGTTATAATCATGGTTGGGTGATATAAACATAGTCCTGGTTGTTATAATCATGGTCGTGTTTGTTATAATCATGGTTGTGGTTGTTATAATCATTGTCGTGGTTATGAACATAGTCGTGGTTGTTATAATTATGGTCGTGGTTGTTATAATCATGATCGTGGTTGTTATAATCATAGACGTGGTTGTTATAATCATGGTCGTGGTTATTATAATCATGGTCGTGGTTGTTATAATCATGGTCGTGTTTGTTATAATCATGGTCTTGGTTGTTATAATCATGGACGTGATTGTTATGATCATAGTCGTGGTTGTTATAATCATGGTCGTGGTTGTTATAATCATGGTTGTGGTTGTTATAATCATGGTCGTGGTTATAATCATGGTCGTGGTTGTTATAATCATGGTTGTCGTTGTTATAATCATCTTCGTGGTTATGATCATATTCGTTGTTGTTATAATCATGGTCGTGGGTGATATATACATAGTCGTGGTTTTTATAATCATAGTCGTGCTTATTATAATCATGGTCGTGGTTGTTATAATCATGGTCCTGGTTGTTATAATCATTGTCGTGGTTGTTATAATCATAGTCGTTTTTGTTATAATCACGGTTGGGTAATATAATCATAGTCGTGGTTGTTATTATCATGGTCGTGGTTGTTATAATCATATTCGTGGTTGTTATAATCATGGTTGGGTGATATAATCATAGTCGTGGTTGTTATAATAATGGTCGGCGTTGTTATAATCATGGTCGTGGTTGTTATAATCATTGCTGTGGTAGGTATAATCATAGTCGTGGTTGTTATAATCATGGTTGGGTGATATAATCATAGTCGTGGTTGTTATAATCATAGTCGTGGTTGTTATAATCATGGTTGGGTGATATAATCATGGTCGTGGTTATGATCATGGTCGTGGTTGCTATAATCATGGTCGTGGGTGATATAAACATAGTCGTGGTTGTTATAATCATAGTCGTGGGTGATATAAACATAGTCGTGGTTGTTATGATCATAGTCTTGGTTGTTATAATCATAGTTGTGGTTGTTATAATCATGGTCGTTTAAATGATCGTAGTCGTGGTTGTTATAATTATGGTGGTGGGTGATATAAACATTGTCCAGGTTGTTATAATCATGGTCGTGGTTGTTATAATCATGGTCGTGGTTGTTATAATCATGGTCCTGGTTGCTAAATCATTGTCGTGGTTGTTATAATCATAGTTGTTGTTGTTATAATCATGGGTGGGTAATTTAATCATAGTCGTGGTTGTTATAATCATGGTCGTGGTTGTTATAATCATAGTCGTGGTTGTTATAATCATGGTTGGGTGATATAATCATAGTCGTGGTTGTTATAATCATGGTCGTGGTTGTTATAATCATGGTTGGGTGATATAATCATAGTCGTGGTTTTCATAATCATATTCGTGGTTGTTATGATCATAGTCATGATTGTTATGATCATAGTCGTGGTTGTTAAAATCATGGGCGTGGTTGTTATACTCATGGTCGTGGTTGTTATAAGCATGGTCGTGGTTGTAATGATCGTGGTTGTGGTTGTTATAATCATGGTTGTGGTTGTTATAATCATGGTTCGGTGATATAATCATAGTCGTGTTTGTTATAATCATGGTCGTGGTTTTTATAATCATATTCGTGGTTGTTATGATTATAGTCGTGATTGTTATGATCATAGTCGTGGTTGTTATAATCATGGGCATGGTTGTTATAATCATGGTCGTTCTTGTTATAATCATGGTCGTGGTTGTTATAATCATGGTCGATCTTGTTTTAATCATGGTCGTGGTTGTTATAATCATAGTCGTGGTTGTTATAATCATGGTTGGGTGATATAATCATATTCGTGGTTATGATCATAGTCGTGGTTGTTAGAATCATGGTCTTGGGTGATATAAACATTGTTGTGGTTGTTATAATCATGGTCGTGGTTGTTATAATCATAGTCTTGGTTGTTATAATCATGGTCGTGGTTATTATAATCATGGTCGTGGTTGTTATAATCATTGTCGTGGTTGTTATAATCATGATCGTGGTTGTTATAATCATGGTCGTGGTTGTTATAATCATGGTTGTGGTTGTAATAATCATGGTCGTGGTTATAATCATGGTCTTGGGTGATATAAACATAGTCGAGGTTGTTATCCTCATGGTCGTGGTTGTTATAATCATGGTTCTGGTTGTTATAATCATTATTTTGGTTTTTATAATCATAGTCGTTGTTATAATCATGGTTGGGTAATATAATCATAGTCATGGTTGTTATAATCATGGTCGTGGTTGTTATAATCATAGTCGTGGTTGTTATAATCATGGTTGGGTGATATAATCATGGTCGTGGTTGTTATAATCATGGTCGTGGTCGTTATAATCATAGTCGTGGTTGTTATAATCCTGGTTGGGTGATATAATCATAGTCGTGGTTGTTATAATCATGGTCGTGGTTGTTATAATCATGGTTGGGTGATATAATCATAGTCTTGGTTTTTATAATCATATTCGTGGTTGTTATAATCATAGTCGTGATTGTTTTGATCATAGTCGTGGTTGTTAAAATCATGGGCGTGGTTGTTATACTCATGGTCGTGGTTGTTATAATCATGGTCGTGGTTGTAATGATCGTGGTTGTGGTTGTTATATTCATGGTTGTGGTTGTTATAATCATGGTTCGGTGATATATTCATAGTCGTGTTTGTTACAATCATGGTCGTGGTGTTTATAATCATATTCGTGGTTGTTATGATCATAGTCGTCATTGTTATGATCATAGTCGTGGTTGTTATAATCATGGGCATGGTTGTTATAATCATGGTCGTTCTTGTTATAATCATGGTCGTGGTTGTTATAATCATAGTCGTGGTTGATATAATCATGGTAGGGTGATATACTCATGGTCGTGGTTATGATCATTGTCGTGGTTGTTATAATCATGGTCCTGTGTGATACAAACATAGTTGTGGTTATTATAATCATGGTCGTGGTTCTTATAATCATGGTCGTGGTTGTTATAATCTAGACGTGGTTGTTATAATCATGGTAGTGGTTATTATAATCATGGTCGTGGTTGTTATAATCATGGTCGTCGTTGATATAATCATGGTCTTGGTTGTTATAATCATTGCCGTGGTCGTTATAATCATAGTCGTGGTTGTTATAATCATGGTTGGGTGAAATAATCATAGTCGTGGTTGTTATAATCATAGTTGTGGATGTTATAATCATAGTTGGGTGATATAATCATGGTCGAGGTTATGATCATGGTCGTGGTTGTTATAATCATGGTCGTGGGTGATATAAACACAGTCGTGGTTGTTATGATCATGGTCGTGGTTGTTATAATCATGGTTGTGGTTGTTATAATCATGGTCGTGGTAATGATCGTAGTCGTGGGTGTTATAATCATGGAGGTGGGTGATATAAACATAGTCGTGGTTGTTATAATCTTGGTCGTGGTTGTTATAATCATGGTCGTGGTTGTCATAATCATGGTCCTGGTTGTTATAATCATTGTCGTGGTTGTTATAATCATAGTCGTTGTTGTTATAATCATGGGTGGGTGATATAATCATAGTCGTGGTTGTTATAATCATGGTCGTGGTTGTTAATATCATAGTCGTGGTTGGTATAATCATGGTTGGGTGATATAATAATAGTCGTGGTTGTTATAATCATGGTCGTGGTTGTTATAATCATGGTCGTGGTTGTTATAATCATGGTCGTGGTCGTTATAATCATAGTCGTGGTTGTTATAATCATGTTTGGGTGATATAATCATAGTCGTGGTTGTTAAAATGATGGTCGTGGTTGTTATAATCATGGTCGTGGCTGTTATAATCATGGTTGGGTGATTTAATCATAGTCGTGCTTATTTTAATCATGGTCGTGGTTTTTATAATCATATTCGTGGTTGTTATGATCATAGTCGTGGTTGTTAAAATCATGGGCGTGGTTGTTATACTCATCGTCGTGGTTGTTATACTCATGGTCGTGGTTGTTATAATCATGGTCGTGATTGTTATGATCATAGTCGTGGTTGTTAAAATCATGGGCGTGGTTGTTATACTCATGGTCGTCGTTGTTATAATCATGGTCGTGGTTGTTATGATCGTGGTTGTGGTTGTTATATTCTTGGTTGTGGTTGTTATAATCATGGATCGGTGATATAATCATAGTCGTGTTTGTTATAATCATGGTCGTGGTTTTTATAATCATATTCGTGGTTGTTATGATCATAGTCGTGGCTGTTATAATCATGGGCATGGTTGTTATAATCATGGTCGTTCTTGTTATAATCATGGTCGCGGTTGTTATAATCATGGTCGATCTTGTTATAATCATGGTCGTGGTTGTTATAATCATAGTCGTGGTTGTTATAATCATGGTTGGGTGATATAATCATGGTCGTGGTTATGATAATAGTCGTGGTTGTTATAGTCATGGTCTTGGGTGATATAAACATTGTTGTGGTTGTTATAATCATGGTCGTGGTTGTTATAATCATAGTCTTGGTTGTTATAATCATAGTCGTGATTATTATAATCATGGTCGTGGTTGTTATAATCATTGTCTTGGTTGTTATAATCATGATCGTGGTTGTTATAATCATGGTCGTGGTTGTTATAATCATGGTTGTGGTTGTAATAATCATGGTCGTGGTTATAATCATGGTCTTGGGTGATATAAACATAGTCGAGGTTGTTATACTCATGGTCGTGGTTGTTATAATCATGGTTCTGGTTGTTATAATCATTATTTTGGTTTTTATAATCATAGTCGTTGTTATAATCATGGTTGGGTAATATAATCATAGTCATGGTTGTTATAGTCATGGTCGTGGTTGCTATAATCATAGTCGTGGTTGTTATAATCATGGTTGGGTGATATAATCGTGGTCGTGGTTGTTATAATCATGGTCGTGGTCGTTATAATCATAGTCGTGGTTGTTATAATCATGGTTGGGTGATATAATCATATTTGTGGTTGTTATAATCATGGTCGTAGTTGTTATAATCATGGTTGTGGTTGTAATACTCATGGTCGTGGTTATAATCATGGTCTTGGGTGATATAAACATAGTCGAGGTTGTTATACTCATGGTCGTGTTTGTTATAATCATGGTCTTGGTTGTTATAATCATGGACGTGGTTGTTATGATCATAGTCGTGGTTGTTATAATCATGGTCGTGGTTGTTATAATCATGGTTGTGGTTGTTATAATCATGGTCGTGGTTATGATCATGGTCGTGGTTGTTATAATCATGGTTGTCGTTGTTATAATCATGTTCGTGGTTATGATCATATTCGTTGTTGTTATAATCATGGTCGTGGTTGTTATAATCATGGTCCTGGTTGTTATAATCATTGTCGTGGTTGTTATAATCATAGTCGTTTTTGTTATAATCATGGTTGGGTAATATAATCATAGTCGTGGTTGTTATTATCATGGTCGTGGTTGTTATAATCATATTCATGGTTGTTATAATCATGGTTGGGTGATATATTCATAGTCGTGGTTGTTATAATAATGGTCGTCGTTGTTCTAATCATGGTCGTGGTTGTTATAAGCATTGCTGTGGTCGTTATAATCATAGTCGTGGTTGTTATAATCATGGTTGGGTGATATAATCATAGTCGTGGTTGTTATAATCATAGTCGTGGTTGTTATAATCATGGTTGGGTGATACAATCATGGTCGTGGTTGTTATAATCATGGTGGTGGGTGATATAAACATAGTCCAGGTTGTTATAATCATGGTAGTGGTTGTTATAATCATGGTCCTCGTTGCTAAATCATTATCGTGGTTGTTATAATCATAGTCGTTGTTGTTATAATCATGGGTGGGTAATATAATCATAGTCGTGGTTGTTATAATCATGGTCGTGGTTGTTATAATCATAGTCGTGGTTGTTATAATCATGGTTGGGTGATATAATCATAGTCGTGGTTGTTATAATCATGGTCGTGGTTGTTATAATCATGGTTGGGTGATATAATCATATTCGTGGTTTTTATAATCATATTCGTGGTACTTATGATCATAGTCGTGATTGTTATGATCATAGTCGTGGTTGTTAAAATCGTGGGCGTGGTTGTTATACTCATGGTCATGGTTGTTATGATCATGGTCGTGGTTGTAATGATCGTGGTTGTGGTTGTTATATTCATGGTTGTGATTGTTATAATCATGGTTCGGTGATATAATCATAGTCGTGTTTGTTATAATCATGGTCGTGGTTTTTATAATCATATTCGTGGTTGTTATGATCATAGTCGTGATTGTTAAGATCATAGTCGTGGTTGTTATAATCATGGGCATGGTTGTTATAATCATGGTCGTTCTTGTTATAATCATGGTCGTGGTTGCTATAATCATAGTCGTGGTTGATATAATCATGGTTGGGTGATATACTCATGGTCGTAGTTATGATCATAGTCGTGGTTGTTATAATCATGGTCGTGGGTGATACAAACATAGTTGTGGTTATTATAATCATGGTCGTGGTTCTTATAATCATGGTCGTGGTTGTTATAATCTAGACGTGGTTGTTATAATCATGGTCGTGGTTATTATAATCATGGTCGTGGTTGTTATAATCATGGTCGTCGTTGTAATAAACATGGTCTTGGTTGTTATAATCATTGCCGTGGTCGTTATAATCATAGTCGTGGTTGTTATAATCATGGTTGGGTGATATAATCATGGTCGAGGTTATGATCATGGTCGTGGTTGTTATAATCATGGTCGTGGGTGATATAAACATAGTCGTGGTTGTTATAATCATAGTCGTTGTTTTGTATAATCATGGGTGGGTGATATAATCATAGTCGTGGTTGTTATAATCATGGTCGTGGTTGTTAATATCATAGTCGTGGTTGGTATAATCATGGTTGGGTGATATAATCATAGTCGTGGTTGTTATAATCATGGTCGTGGTTGTTATAATCATGGTCGTGGTTGTTATAATCATGGTCGTGGTCGTTATAATCATAGTCGTGGTTGTTATAATCATGGTTGGGTGATATAATCATAGTCGTGGTTGTTATAATGATGGTCGTGGTTGTTATAATCATGGTCGTGGTTGTTAAAATCATGGTTGGGTGATATAATCATAGTCGTGTTTGTTATAATCATGGTCGTGGTTTTTATAATCATATTCGTGGTTGTTATGATCATAGTCGTGATTGTTAAAATCATGGGCGTGGTTGTCATACTCATCGTCGTGGTTGTTATACTCATGGTCGTGGTTGTTATAATCATGGTCGTGATTGTTATGATCATAGTCGTGGTTGTTAAAATCATGGGCGTGGTTGTTATACTCATGGTCGTGGTTGTTATAATCATGGTCGTGGTTGTTATAATCGTGGTTGCGGTTGTTATATTCATGGTTGTGGTTGTTATAATCATGGATCGGTGATATAATCATAGTCGTTTTTGTTATAATCATGGTCGTGGTTTTTATAATCATATTCGTGGTTGTTATGATAATAGTCGTGATTGTTATGATCATTGTCGTGGCTGTTATAATCATGGGCATGGTTGTTATAATCATGGTCGTGGTTGTTATAATCATGGTCGTTCTTGTTATAATCATGGTCGTGGTTGTTATATTCCTGGTCGATCTTGTTATAATCATGGTCGTGGTTGTTATAATCATAGTCGTGGTTGTTATAATCATGGTTGGGTGATATAATCATGGTCGTGGTTATGATCATAGTCGTGGTTGTTATAATCATGGTCTTGGGTGATATAAACATTGTTGTGGTTGTTATAATCATGGTCGTGGTTGTTATAATCATGGTTCTGGTTGTTATAATCATTATTTTGGTTTTTATAATCATAGTCGTTGTTATAATCATTTTTGGGTAATATAATCATAGTCATGGTTGTTATAATCATGGTCGTGGTTGTTATAATCATAGTCGTGGTTGTTATAATCATGGTTGGGTGATATAATCATGGTCGTGGTTGTTATAATCATGGTCGTGGTCGTTATAATCATCGTCGTGGTTGTTATAATCATGGTTGGGTGATATAATCATAGTCGTGGTTGTTATAATCATGGTCGTGGTTGTTATAATCATAGTCGTGGATGTTATAATCATAGTTGGGTGATATAATCATAGTCGTGGTTTTTATAATCATATTTGTGGTTGTTATGATCGTAGGCGTGATTGTTATGATCATAGTCGTGGTTGTTAAAATCATGGGCGTGGTTGTTATACTCATGGTCGTGGTTGTTATGATCATGGTCGTGGTTGTAATGATTGTGGGTGTGGTTGTTATATTCATGGCTGTGGTTGTTATAATCATGGTCGTGGTTTTTATAATCATATTCGTGGTTGTTATGATCATAGTCGTGATTGTTATGATCATAGTTGTGGTTGTTATAATCATGGGCATGGTTGTTATAATCATGGTCGTTCTTGTTATAATCATGGTCGTGGTTGTTATAATCATGGTCGTGGGTGATACAAACATAGTTGTGGTTATTATAATCATGGTCGTGGTTCTTATAATCATGGTCGTGGTTGTTATAATCTAGACGTGGTTGTTATAATCATGGTCGTGGTTGTTATAATTATGGTCGTCGTTGTTATAATCATGGTCTTGGTTGTTATAATCATTGCCGTGGTCGTTATAATCATAGTCGTGGTTGTTATAAACATGGTTGGGTGATATAATCATAGTCGTGGTTGTTATAATCATAGTCGTGGATGTTATAATCATAGTTGGGTGATATAATCATGGTCGAGGTTATGATCATGGTCGTGGTTGTTATAATCATGGTCGTGGGTGATATAAACATAGTCGTGGTTGTTATAATCATAGTCGTGGGTGATATAAACATAGTCGTGGTTGTTATGATCATGGTCGTGGTTGTTATAATCATGGTTGTGGTAGTTATAATCATGGTCGTGGTAATGATCGTAGTCGTGGGTGTTATAATCATGGTGGTGGGTGATATAAACATAGTCGTGGTTATTATAATCTTGGTCGTGGTTGTTATAATCATGGTCGTGGTTGTTATAATCATGGTCATGGTTGTTATAATCATTGTCGTGGTTGTTATAATCATAGTCGTTGTTGTTATAATCATGGGTGGGTGATATAATCATAGTCGTGGTTGGTATAATCATGGTCGTGGTTGTTAATATCATAGTCGTGGTTGGTATAATCATGGTTGGGTGATATAATCATAGTCGTGGTTGTTATAATCATGGTCGTGGTTGTTAAAATCATGGTCGTGGTTGTTATAATCATGGTCGTGGTCGTTATAATCATAGTCGTGGTTGTTATAATCATAGTTGGGTGATATAATCATAGTCGTGGTTGTTCTAATGATGGTCGTGGTTGTTATAATCATGGTCGTGGTTGTAAAATCATGGTTGGGTGATATAATCATAGTCGTGTTTGTTATAATCATGGTCGTTGTATTAATAATCATATTCGTGGTTGTTATGATCATAGTCGTGATTGTTAAAATCATGGGCGTGGTTGTTATACTCATCGTCGTAGTTGTTATACTCATGGTCGTGGTTGTAATAATCATGGTCGTGATTGTTATGATCATAGTCGTGGTTGTTAAAATCATGGGCGTGGTTGTTATGATCGTGGTTGTGGTTGTTATATTCATGGTTGTGGTTGTTATAATCATGGATCGGTGATATAATCATAGTCGTGTTTGTTATAATCATGGTCGTGGTTTTTATAATCATATTCGTGGTTGTTATGATCATAGTCGTGAATGTTATGATCATAGGTGTGGCTGTTATAATCATGGGCATGGTTGTTATATTCATGGTCGTTATTGTTATAATCATGGTCGTGGTTGTTATAATCATGGTCGATCTTGTTATAATCATGGTCGTGGTTGTTGTAATCATAGTCGTGGTTGTCATAATCATGGTTGGGTGATATAATCATGGTCGTGGTTATGATCATAGTCGTGGTTGTTATAATCATGGTCTTGGGTGATATAAACATTGTTGTGGTTGTTATAATCATGGTCGTGGTTGTTATAATCATAGTCTTGGTTGTTATAATCATGATCGTGGTTGTTATAATCATGGTCGTGGTTGTTATAATCATGGTTGTGGTTGCAATAATCATGGTCGTGGTTATAATCATGGTCTTGGGTGATATAAACATAGTCGAGGTTGTTATACTCATGGTCGTGGTTATTATAATCATGGTTCTGGTTGTTATAATCATTATTTTGGTTTTTATAATCATAGTTGTTGTTATAATCATGGTTGGGTAATATAATCATAGTCATGGTTGTTATAATCATGGTCGTGGTTGTTATAATCATAGTCGTGGTTGTTATAATCATGGTTAGGTGATATAATCATGGTCGTGGTTGTTATAATCATGGTCGTGGTCGTTATAATCATAGTCGTGGTTGTTATAATCATGGTTGGGTGATATAATCATAGTCGTGGTTGTTATAATCATGGTCGTGGTTGTTATAATCATGGTTGTGGTTGTTATAATCATTGTCGTGGTTATGATCAAAGTCGTGGTTGTTATAATTATAGTTGTGGTTGTTATAATCATGGTCGTGGTTGTTATAATTATGGTTGTGGTTGTTATAATCATGGTCGTGGTTATGATCATATTCGTTGTTGTTATAATCATGGTCGTGGGTGATATAAACATAGTCGTGGTTGTTATAATCATAGTCGTGCTTGTTATAATCATGGTCGTGGTTGTTATAATCATGGTCCTGGTTGTTATAATCATTGTCGTGGTTGTTATAATCATAGTCGTTTTTGTTATAATCATGGTTGGGTGATATAATCATAGTCGTGGTTTATATACTCATAGTCGTGGTTGTTATAATCATGGTCGTGGTTGTTATAATCATAGTCATGGTTGTTATATTCATGGTTGGGTGATATAATCATAGTCGTGGTTGTTATAATCATGGTCGTCGTTGTTATAATGATGGTCGTGGTTGTTATAATCATTGCCGTGGTCGTTATAATCATAGTCGTGGTTGTTATAATCATGGTTGGGTGATATAATCATAGTCGTGGTTGATATAATCATAGTCGTGGTTGTTATAATCATGGTTGGATGATATAATCATGGTCATGGTTATGATCATGGTCGTGGTTGTTATAATCATAGTCGTGGGTGATATAAACATAGTCGTGGTTGTTATGATCATGGTCGTGGTTGTTATAATCATGGTTGTGGTTGTTATAATCATGGCCGTGGTAATGATCGTAGTCGTGGTTGTTATAATCATGGTGGTGGGTGATATAAATATAGTCGAGGTTGTTATAATCATGGTCGTGTTTGTTATACTCATGGTCGTGGTTGTTATAATCATGGTTGTGGTTGTTATAATCATGGCCGTGGTAATGATCGTAGTCGTGGTTGTTATAATCATGGTGGTGGGTGATATAAACATAGTCGAGGTTGTTATAATCATGGTCGTGTTTGTTATACTCATGGTCGTGGTTGTTATAATCATGGTCGTGGTTATTATGATCATAGTCGTGGTTGTTATAATCATAGTCGTGGTTGTTATAATCATGGTCGTGGTTGTTATAATCATAGTCTTGGTTGTTATAATCATGGTCTTGGTTGTTATAATCATGGTTGTGGATGTTATAATCATGGTCGTGGTTGATATGATCGTGGTTGTGGTTGTTATAATCATGGTTGGGTGATATAATCATAGTCGTGTTTGTTATAACCATGGTCGTGGTTTTTATAATCATATTCGAGGTTGTTATGATCATAGTCTTGATTGTTATGATCATAGTCGTGGTTGTTATAATCATGGGCATGGTTGTTATAATCATGGTCGGTCTTGTTATAATCATGGTCTTGGTTGTTATAATCATGGTCGTGGTTGTTATAATCATGGTCTTGGTTGCTATAATCATGGTCGTGGTTGTTATAATCATGGTCGTGGTTTTTATAATCATAGTCGAGGTTGTCATAATCATGGTTGGGTGATATACTCATAGTTGTGGTTGTTATAATCATGGTCGTGGTTGTTATAATAATGGTCGTGGTTGTTATAATAATGGTTGGATGATATAATCATAGTCGTGGTTGTTATAATCATGGTCGTGGTTGTTATGATCGTGGTTGTGGTTGTTATAATCATGGTTGGGTGATATAATCATAGTCGTGTTTGTTATATTCATGGTCGTGGTTTTTATAATCATATTCGAGGTTGTTATGATCATAGTCGTGATTGTTATGATCATAGTCGTGGTTGTTATAATCATGGGCATGGTTGTTATATTCATGGTCGTTCTTGTTATAATCATGGTCGTGGTTGTTATAATCATGGTCGTTCTTGTTATAATCATGGTCGTGGTTGTTATAATCATAGTCGTGGTTGTTATAATCATGGTTGGGTGATATAATCATGGTCGTGGTTATGATCATAGTCGTGGTTGTTATAATCACTGTCATGGGTGATATAAACATAGTTGTGGTTGTTATAATCATGGTCGTGCTGGGTTATAATCATGGTCGTGGTTGTTTTAATGAGTGACGTGGTTGTTATAATCATGGTCGTGTTTGTTATAATCATGGTCGTGGTTGTTATAATCATGGTCGTGGTTGTTATAATCATGGTTGGGTGATATAATCATAGTCGTGGTTTTCATAATCATATTCGTGGTTGTTATGATCATATTCGTAGTTGTTATGATCATAGTCGTGATTGTTATGATCATAGTCGTGGTTGTTATAATCATGGGCATAGTTGTTAAAATCATGGTCGTTCTTGTTATAATCATGGTCGTGGTTGTTATAGTCATGGTCGTTCTTGTTATAATCATGGTTGTGGTTCTTATAATCATAGTCGTGGTTGTTATAATCATGGTTGGGTGATATAATCATGGTCGTGGTTATGATCATAGTCGTGGTTGTTGTAATCATGGTCGTGGGTGATATAAACATAGTTGTGGTTGTTATAATCATGGTCGTGGTTGTTATAATCATGGTCGTGGTTGTTATAATCATAGACGTGGTTGTTATAATCATGGTCATGGTTATTATAATCATGGTCGTGGTTGTTATAATCATGGTCGTGTTTGTTATAATCATGGTCGTGGTTGTTATAATCATGGTCGTGTTGTTATGATCATAGTTGTGGTTGTTATAATCATGGTCGTGGTTGTTATAATCATGGTTGTGGTTGTTATAATCATGGTCGTGGTTATGATCATGGTCGTGGTTATTATAATCATGGTCGTGATTATTATAATCATGGTCATTGTGGGTTATAATTATGGTCGTGGGTGATATAATCGTGGTTGTTATAATCATGGTCGTGGGTGATATAATCATAGTCGTGGATGTTATCATGGTCGTGCTTGTTATAAAATGGTCGTGGTTGCTATAATCATGGTCGTGCTTGTTATAGTCATGGTCGTGGTTGTTATAATCATGGTTGGGTGATATAGTTATAGTCGTCGTTGTTATAATCATGGTTGGTGATATAATCATAGTCTTGGTTGTTATAATCATGGTGGTGGTTGTTATAATCATGGTCGTGTTTATGATCATATTCGTCGTTGTTTTAATCATGGTCGTGGGTGATATATACATAGTCGTGGTTGATATAATCATAGTCGTGCTTGTTATAATCATGGTCGTGGTTGTTATAATCATGGTCCTGGTTGTTATAATCATGGTCGTTCTTGTTATAATCATGGTCGTAATTTATATAATCATGGTCGTTCTTGTTATAATCATGGTCGTGGTTGTTATAATCATGGTCGTTCTTGTTATAATCATGGTCGTGGTTTATATAATCATTTTCGTGGTTGTTATGATCATAGTCGTGATTGTTATGATCATAGTCGTGGTTGTTATAATCATGGGCATGGTTATTATAATCATGGTCGTTCTTGTTATAATCATGGTCGTAATTGTTATAATCATGGTCGTTCTTGTTATAATCATGGTCGTGGTTGTTATAATCATTGTCGTGGATGTTATAATCATGGTTGGGTGATATAATCATGGTCGTGGTTATGATCATTGTCGTGGTTGTTATATTCATGGTCGTGGGTGATATTTACGTAGTTGTGGTTGTTATAATCTTGGTCGTGGTTGTTATAATCTTGGTCGTGGTTGTTATAATCAGACGTGGTTGTTATAATCATGGTCGTGGTCGTGGTTATAATCATGGTCGTGTTTGTTATAATCATGAGGTTGTTATAATCATGGTCGTGGTTTTATGATCATAGTCGTGGTTGTTATGGTCGTGGTTGATATAATCATGGTTGTGGTTGTTATAATCATGGTCGTTCTTGTTATAATCATGGTCGTGGTTGTTATAATCATAGTCGTGGTTGTTATAATCATGGGCATGGTTGTTATAATCATGTCGTTCTTGTTATAATCATGGTCGTGGTTGTTATAATCATGGTCGTTCTTGTTAAAATCATGGTCGTGGTTGTTATAATCATAGTCGTGGTTGTTATAATCATGGTTGGGTGATATAATCATGGTCGTGGTTATGATCATAGTCGTGGTTGTTATAATCACTGTCGTGGGTGATATAAACATAGTTGTGGTTGTTATAATCATGGTCGTGCTTGTTATTATCATGGTCGTGGTTGTTTTAATCAGTGACGAGGTTGTTATAATCATGGTCGTGTTTGTTATAATTATGGTCGTGGTTGTTATAATCATGGTCGTGTTTGTTATAATCATGGTCGTGTTTGTTATAATCATGGTCGTGTTTGGTATAATCATGGTCGTGGTTTTTATAATCATATTCGTGGTTGTTATGATCATAGTCGTGATTGTTATGATCATAGTCGTGGTTGTTATAATCATGGGCATAGTTGTTATAATCATGGTCGTTCTTGTTATAATCATGGTCGTGGTTGTTATAATCATGGTCGTTCTTGTTATAATCATGGTCGTGGTTGTTATAATCATAGTCGTGGTTGTTATAATCATGGTTGGGTGATATAATCATGGTCGTGGTTATGATCATATTCGTGGTTGTTATAATCATGGTCGTGGGTGATATAAACATAGTTGTGGTTGTTATAATCATGGTCGTGTTGTTATAATCATGGTCGTGGTTGTTATAATCATAGACGTGGTTGTTATAATCATGGGTCGGTTATTATAATCATGAGGTCAAATGATTTATTTATAATCATGGTCGTGTTTGCATTATAATCATGGTCGTGGTTGTTATAATCATGGTCGTGGTTGGTATGATCATAGTCGTGGTTGTTATAATCATGGTCGTGGTTGTTGTTATAATAATCATAGTTGTAGTTGTTATAATCATGGTCGTGGTTATGATCATGAGTCGTGGTTAGTATAATCATGGTCGTGATTATTATAATCATGGTCGTGGTTGTTATAATCATGGTCGTGGTTGTTATAATCATGGACGTGGTTGTTATTATCATAGTCCTGGTTGTAATAATCATGGTCGTGGTTGTTATAATCATGTACCTGGGTATTATAATCATAGTCGTGGTTGTTTTAGTCATAGTCGTGGTCTTTATAATCATGGTTGTGGTTGTTATAATCATAATCGTGGTTGTTATAATCATAGTGGTGGTTGTTATAATCATGGTCATGGGTGATATAATCATAGTCTTTGTTGTTATATGCATGGTTGTGGTTATTATCATGTTTGCGGTTATTATAATCAAAGTCGTGGTTGTTATAATCATGGTGGTGGTTGTTATAATCATGGTCGTGTTTATAATCATGGTCGTGGTTGCTATAATCATTGTCTTGGTTGTTATAATCATGGTCGTGGTTGATATAAACATGTACCTGGTGTGGTTGTTATAATAATAGGCGTGGTTGTTATAATCATGGTCGTAGGTGTTATAATCAAGGTCGTTCTTTGTTGTAATCATGGTCGTAATTATTTATAATCATGGTCGTTGTTGCTATAATCATTGTCGTGGTTGTTATAATCATGGTTGTCGTTTTTATAATCATGGTCGTGATTGTTATGATCATGGTCGTGGTTGTTATGATCATAGTCGTGGTTGTTATAATCATGGTCATGGTTGTTATAATCATGGTCGTGGTTGTTATGATCATAGTCGTGGTTGTTAAAATCATGGTCGTTGTTGCTATAATCATGGTTGTGGTTGTAATGATCATAGTCGTGGTTGATATAATCATGGTCATGGTTGTTATAATCATGGACGTGGTTGTTATGATCATTGTCGTGGTTGTTATATTATTCATGGTCATTAGGTGATATTAACGTAGTTATGGTTGTTATAATCATGGTCATTGGTTGTTATAATCATGGTCGTGGTTGTTATAATCATAGACATTGGTTGTTATAATCATGGTCGTGAAGTTATTATAATCATGGTCGTGGTTGTTATAATCATGGTCGTGTTTGTTATAATCATGGACGAGGTTGTTATAATCATGGTCGTGGTTGTTATGATCATAGTCGTGGGTGTTATGATCGTGGTTGATGTAATCATGGTTGTGGTTGTTAAAATCATGGTCGTGGTTGTTATAATCATAGTCGTGGTTGTTATAATCATGGTCGTGGTTGTTATAATCATGGTCGTGGTTGTTATAATCATGGTCTTGGTTATTATAATCATGGTCGTGGTTGTAATAATCAGAGTCTTGGTTGTTATAATCATGGTCGTGGTTGTTATAATCTGGTCGTGTTTTTATAATCATGATCGTGGTTGTTATAATCATGGTCGTGGTTGTTATAATCATAGTCTTGGGTGTTATAATCATGGTCGTGGTAGTTATGATCATGGTCGTGGTTGTTATAATCATAGTCGTGGTTGTTATAATCATGGTCGTGGTTGTCATAATCGTGGTCGTGGTTGTTATAATCATGGTTGTGGTTGTAATAATCATGGTGGTGGTTATAATCAGGGTCGTGGGTGATATAAACATAGTCGAGGTTGTTATAATCATGGTCGTGGTTGTTATAATCATGGTTCTGGTTGTTATAATCATTATTGTGGTTTTTATAATCATAGTCGTTGTTGTTATAATCATGGTTGGGTGATATAATCATGGTCGTGGTTATGATCATAGTCGTGGTTGTTATAATCATGGTCGTGGGTGATATAAACATAGTTGTGGTTGTTATAATCATGGTCGTGGTTGTTATAATCATGGTCGTGGTTGTTATAATCATAGACGTGGTTGTTATAATCATGGTCATGGTTATTATAATCATGGTCGTGGTTGTTATAATCATGGTCGTGTTTGTTATAATCATGGTCGTGGTTGTTATAATCATGGTCGTGGTTGTTATGATCATAGTTGTGGTTGTTATAATCATGGTCGTGGTTGTTATAATCATGGTTGTGGTTGTTATAATCATGGTCGTGGTTATGATCATGGTCGTGGTTATTATAATCATGGTCGTGATTATTATAATCATGGTCATTGTGGGTTATAATTATGGTCGTGGGTGATATAATCATAGTCGTGGATGTTATGATCATGGTCGTGCTTGTTATAAAAATGGTCGTGGTTGCTATAATCATGGTCGTGCTTGTTATAGTCATGGTCGTGGTTGTTATAATCATGGTTGGGTGATATAGTTATAGTCGTCGTTGTTATAATCATGGTTGGTGATATAATCATAGTCTTGGTTGTTATAATCATGGTGGTGGTTGTTATAATCATGGTCGTGTTTATGATCATATTCGTCGTTGTTTTAATCATGGTCGTGGGTGATATATACATAGTCGTGGTTGTTAT
>NW_024743184.1:0-10931 GCF_018991925.1 Homarus americanus | reverse complement strand
ATCAGGGGGCTTTGTTATTCTCGACCAGAGGACTTTGTTATACTAGATGATTGGGCTTTGTTATACTCGATCAAGAGCCTTTTCATAATCGATTAGGGGACTTTTATAGACTCGATGAGGGGCCTTTGTTATACTCGATGAGGGGCCTTTGTTATACTCAATCATGGGCCATTGTTATATTCAAACAGGGGACTTTGTTATACTCGATCAGGGGGATTTGTTATAATCGATGAGGGGACTTTGTTATACTCGATGTAGGGCATTTGTTATACACGACCAGGGTACTTTGTTATACTCGATCAGGGGACATTACTATACTCGACCAGGGAACTTTGTTATACACTAGTAGGGGATATGATTTACTCGATCAGGGGATGTGTTATATTCGATCAGGGCACTTTGTTATACTCAGTCGGGAGGCTTTGTTATACTCAACCGGGGGCCTTTGTAATACTCGAACAGGGGAATTTGTTATACTCGATCAGGGACTTTGCCATACACAATTAGAACGGTTATATCACTTAAAAGAAATTTGTTATGTCTCAATTGGGGCCTTTGTTATACTCGATCAGGGGACTTTGTTGCTCGCCAGTCAGGGTTATTATATTCCAATCAAAGGGACTTTGGTATACTCGATCGGGGACATTAGTATACTCGATCGAGGAACATAAGGTTATACTCGATCGAGGCTTTATTATCCTCGATCAGGGGACTGCTCATACTCCTCGACCAGGGACTTTGTTTTACTCGATCAGGGGATTTTGTTATAGTCGATCAGGGGTCTTTGTTATACTCGATCAGGGGACTTTGTTATACTCGGTCAGGGGACATAGTTATAATCGATCAGGAGACTTTGTTATACTCGAATAGGAGTCTTTTTTATACTCGACCAGGGGACTTTGCTATACTAGATCTGGGGACTTTGTTATACTCGATGAGGGACTTTGTAATATCCGATCAGGGGGCTTTCTTATAATCGATGAGGGGCCTTTGTTATACTCGACCAGGGGACTTTGTTATACTCCAACAGCTGTCTTTGTTATACTCCATCAGGGGCCTTTGTCATACTCGATGAGGGGTCTTTGTTATACTCGATCATGGGACATTACTATCTCGACCAGGGGACTTTGTTATATACGATCAGGGGATATGTTATACTCGATCAGGGGATGTGTTATTCGCGATCAGGGGACTTTGTTATACTTGATGAGGAGACTTTGTTACACTCAACCGGGGGCCTTTGTTATACTCGATCAGGGGACTTTGTTGTACTCGATCAAGGGACTTTTTTATACTCGATCAGGCGGCTTTGTTATGCTCGATCACGGGAATTTGTTATACTCGACCAGGGGACTTTGTTATACTCGATCATTGGACTTTTTTTTACTCCATCAGGAGACTTTGTTATACTCGACCAGGGGACATTGTTATTCTCGATTAGGAGACTTTGTTATACTCGATAAATGGGCTTTGTTATCCTCGATCAGGGGACTTTGTTATACTTGACCAGGGGACTTTGTTTTACTCGACCAGGGGACTTTATTATACTCGATCAGGGGACTTTGTTATACTCGATCAGGGGACTTTGTTATACTCCTTCAGGGGACTTTGTTATACTCGATGATTGGGCTTTGTTATACTCGATGATTGGGCTTTGTTATACTCGATTAGGGGACTTTGTTATACTCGATTAGGGAGACTTTATTATACTCAAACGGGGGCCTTTGTTATACTCGATCAGGAGACTTTATTGTACTCGATCAGGGAAATTTATTATACTCGACCAGGGGACTTTGTTATACTCGATCAAGGGCTTTTGTTATACTCGATCAGGGGACTTTGTTATATTCGATCAGGGGGCTTTCTTATATTCGATGAGGGGACTTTGTTATACTCGATGAGGGACTTTGTTATATTCGATGAGGGGCCTTTGTTATACTCGATTAGAGGACTTTGTTATACTCGATGAGGGGCCTTTGTTATACTTGATCAAGGGCTTTTGTTATACTCGAACCAGGGGACTGTGTTATTTGAGATCATGAGACTTTGTTATACTCCATGAGAGGCCTTTATTATACTCGACCAGGGGGCTTTGATATTCTCGATCAAGGGACTTTGTTATTCTCGATGAGGGGAATTGTTATACTCGACCAGCGGACTTTTTTGTGCTCGATCAGGGGACTTTGTTATACTCGATCAGGGGGCTTTGTTATCCTCGATCAGGGGACATTACTATCTCGACCAGGGGACTTTGTTATATTCGATCAGGTGGTTTTGTTATACTCGACCAGGGGACTTTGTTATACTCGATCAGGGGCCTTTGTTATACTCGATTAGGGGACTTTGTTATACTTGATTAGGGGCCTTGTTTTCCTCGATTAGGGGATTTTGTTATATTTGATCAGGGGAATTTGTTATACTCGATGAGGGGACTTTGTTATACTCGATCAGGGGACATAGTTATACTCGATCAGGGGGCTTTGTTATCCTAGATCACGGGACTTTGTTATACTCGACCAGGGGACTTTGTTTTACTCGATCAGGGGACTTTGTTATACTCGATCAGGGGTCTTTGTTATACTCGATCAGGGGACTTTGTTATGCTCGATCAGGAGACATAGTTATACTCGATCAGGGACTTTGTAATATCCGATCAGGGGGCTTTCTTATACTCGATGAGGGGCCTTTGTTATACTCGACCAGGGGACTTTGTTATACTCCATCAGCTGTCTTTGTTATACTCCATCAGGGGCCTTTGTCATACTCGATGAGGGGGCTTTGTTATACTCGATCATGGGACATTACTATCTCGACCAGGGGACTTTGTTATATACGATCAGGGGATATGTTATACTCGATCAGGGGATGTGTTATACGCGATCAGGGGACTTTGTTATACTCGATCAGGAGACTTTGTTACACTCAACCGGGGGCCTTTGTTATACTCGATCAGGGGACTTTGTTGTACTCGATCAGGGGACTTTTTTATTCTCGATCAGGCGGCTTTGTTATACTCGATCACGGGAATTTGTTATACTCGACCAGGGGACTTTGTTATACTCGATCATTTGACTTTTTTTACTCCATCAGGAGACTTTGTTATACTCTAGGATCAGGGACCTGGTTGTCCCGATCAGGGGCTTTGTTTTCCTCGATCAGGGGACTTTGTTATACTCCATCAGGGACTTTATTATGCTCCATTCGGGGCCTTTGTTATACTCGACCAGGAGACTTTGTTATACTCGATCAAGGGACTTTGTGATACTCGATCAAGGGACTTTGTATTATTCGATCAGGGGGCCTTTGTTATGCTCGATAAGGGGACTTTGTTATATTTGATCAGAGGACTTTGTTATTCTCGATCAGGGGCCTTGGTTATACTCGACCAGGGGACTTTGTTATACTCGTCCAGGGGACTTTGTTATACTCGACCAGGGGAATTTGTTATACTCGATCAGGGGAAGTTGTAATAATCGATCAAGGGCCTTTGTCATATTCGATTAGGGGACTTTGTTAGACTCGATGAGGAGCCTTTGTTATTCTCGATGAGGAGCATTTGTTATACTCAATCAAGGGCCATTGTTATACTCATCCAGGGGACTTTGTTATACTCGATAAGAGGACATTGTTATACTCGACCAGGGGACTTTGTTATACTCGATCAGGGGAATTTGTTATACTCGATCAAGGGCCTTTGTTATACCCGATCAGTGGACTTTGTTATACTCGATCAGAGGACTTTGGTATACTCGATCAGGGGACTTTGTTATACTCAAACAGGGGACTTTGTTATACTCGATCAGGGGGCTTTGTTATACTCGATCAGGGGATATTACTATACTCGACCAGGGAACTTTGTTATACACGATCAGGGGATATGTTATACTCTATCAGGGGATGTGTTATACTCGATCAGGGGAATTTGTTATACTCGATTAGGAGGCTTTGTTACACTCAACCGGGGGCCTTTGTTTTACTCGATCAGGGGCCTTTGTTATACTCGATCAAGGGCCTTTGTTATACTCGATCAGGGGACTTTGGTATACTCGATGAGGGGGCTTTGTTTTCCTCGATCAAGGGACTTTGTTATACTCCATCAGGGTCATTGTTATCCTCCATCAGGGGCCTTTGTTATACTCGACCAGGGGACTTTGTTATACTCGATCAGGGGACTTTGTTATACTTGAAAGGGGATTTTGTAATATTCGATCAGGGGGTCTTTGTTATACTCGATCAGGGGACTTTGTTATACTCGACCAGGGGACTTTGTTATACTCGATCAGGGGGCTTTGATATACTCGATCAGGGGACTTTGTTTTACTCGATGAGAGGACTTTGTTATACTCGATGATTGGGCTTTGTTATACTCGATCAGGGGACTTTGTTATGGTCGACCAGTGGCCTTTGTTATACTCGATCAGGGGGCTTTGTTATATTCGATTAGGTGACTTTGTTATACTCGATGAGGGTTATTTGTTATACTCGATCAAGGGCCTTTGCTATAATCGATCAGAGGACTTTGTTAGACTCGATTAGGGGCCTTTGTTATAATCCATCAGGGGACTTTGTTATACTCGATTAGAGGGATATGTTATACTATATCAGGGGCTTTTGTTATAATCGAAGAAGCGGAATTTTGTATACACGATCATGAGAATTTGTTATACTCGATCAGGGCCTTTATTATACTTGACCAGGGGGGTTTGATATACTAGATCAGGGGACTTTGTTATACTCGGTCAGGGAGTTTTATTATACTCGATCAGGGGACTTTGTTATACTCGATCGGGGGACTTTGTTTTACTCGATCAGGGGGCTTTGTTATACTCGATCAAGGGACTTTGTTATACTCGACCAGGGGACTTTGTTTTACTCGATCAGGGGACTTTGGTATACTCGATCAGGGAACTTTGTTATACTCAAACAGGGGACTTTGTTATACTCGATGAGGGGGCTTTGTTATACTCGATCAGGGGATATTACTATACTCGACCAGGGAACTTTGTTATACACGATTAGGGGATATGTTAAACTCTATCAGGGGATGTGTTATACTCGATCAGGGGACTTTGTTATACTCGATTAGAGGCTTTGTTACATCTAACCGGGGGCCTTTGTTTTATCTGATCAAGGGACTTTGTTATACTCGATCAGGGACTATGGTATACCTGGATCAGGGGACTATGGTACTCGATCAGGGGCTTTGTTTTCCTCGATCAGGGACTTGTTATACCTATCAGGGTCATTGTTATCTCCATCAGGGGCCTTTTGTTATACCTTTCGACCAGGGACTTTGTTATACTCGATCAGGGACTTTGTTATACTGAAAAGGACTTTGTAAATATCTGATGAGAGGGCTTTGTTATACTCGATCAGGGACTTTTTATACTCGACCAGGGATCTTTGTTATACTCCGGATCAGGCGATACTGATCAGGGACTTTGTTTTACTCTGATGAGAGGACTTTGTTATTCTCGATGATTGGGCTTGTTATACCTCGATCAGACTTTGTTATACTCTCGACCAGGGTCCTTTGTTATTGTCGACCAGTGGCCTTTGTTATACTCGATCAGGGGACTTTGTTATCCTCGATCAGTGGACTTTGTTATACTTGACCAGGGGACTTTTTTTTACTCGATCAGGGGACTTTGTTATACTCGGTCAGGGGACTTTGTTATACTCCTTCAGGGGACTTTGTTATACTCGATGATTGGGCATTGTTATACTCGATCAGGGGACTTTGTTATACTCGATCAGGAGACTTTATTATACTCAAACGGGGGCCTTTGTTATACTCGATCAGGAGACTTTGTTGTACTCGATCAGGGAAATTTATTATACTCGACCAGGGGACTTTGTTATACTCGATCAAGGGCTTTTGTTATACTCGATCAGACTTTGTTATATTCGATCAGGGGGCTTTCTTATATTCGATGAGGGGACTTTGTTATACTCGATGAGGGACTTTGTTATATTCGATGAGGGGCCTTTGTTATACTCGATTAGATGACTTTGTTATACTCGATGAGGGGCCTTTGTTATACTCTCTACCAGCGGACTTTTTTGTGCTCGATCAGGGGACTTTGTTATACTCGATCAGTGGGCTTTGTTATCCTCGATCAGGGGACATTACTATCTCGACCAGGGGACTTTGTTATATACGATCAGGGGATATGTTATACTCCATCAGGGGATGTGTTATACATGATCAGGGGACTTTGTTATACTCGATCAGGAGACTTTGTTACATTCAACCGGGGGCCTTCGTTATACTCGATCAGGGGACTTTGTTGTACTCGATCAGGGGACTTTTTAATTCTCGATCAGGCGGCTTTGTTATACTCGATCACGGGAATTTGTTATACTCGACCAGGGGACTTTGTTATACTCGATCATTGGACTTTTTTTACTCCATCAGGAGACTTTGTTATACTCGACCAGGGGACTTTGTTATTCTCGATCAGGGGACTTTGTTATACTCGATTAGGGGGCTTTGTTATCCTCGATCAGGGGACTTTGTTATCCTCGATCAGGGGACTTTGTTATACTCGATCAGGGGACTTTGTTATACTCCTTCAGGGGACTTTGTTATACTCGATGATTGGGCGTTGTTATACTCGATCAGGGGATGTGTTATAATCGATCAGGGGACATTGTTATACTCGATCAGGAGACTTTATTATACTCAAACGGGGGCCTTTGTTATACTCGATCAGGAGACTTTGTTGTACACGACCAGGGGACTTTGTTATACTCGACCAGGGGAATTTGTTATATTAGATCAGAGGACTTTGTTATACTCGATCAGGGCCTTTGTTATACTCGATCAGGAGACTTTGTTATACTCGACCAGGGGACTTTGTTATACTCGATCAGGGGAATTTGTAATACTTGACTAGAGGACTTTGTTATACTCGATAAGGGGACTTTGTTATACTCGACCAGGGGACTTTGTTATACTCGATCAGGAGCCTTTGTTATACTCGATCGGGGGACTTTGTTATACACGATCAGAGGACTTTGTTATACTCGATCGGGGGACTTTGTTAAACTCGATTAATGGCCCTTATTATACTCGATCAAGGGCCTTTGTTATACTCCATTAGGGGACTTTGTTATACTCGATCAGAGGACTTTGTTATACTCGATCAGGGGACTTTGTTATACTCGACAAGGGGACTTTGTTATACTCGATCAGGAGGCTTTGTTATACTCGACCAGGGGACATTACTATACTCGACCAGGGAACTTTGTTATACACGATCAGAGGATATGTTATACTCGATCAGGGGATGTGTTATACTCGATCACTGGGCTTTGTTATACTCAAACGGAGGCCTTTGTTTTTCTCGATCAGGGGCCTTTGTTATCCTCGATCAATGGACTTTGTCATACTCGATCAGGGGACTTTGTTATACTCGATCAGGGGGCTTTGTTTTCCTTGATCAGGGGACTTTGTTATACTCCATCAGTGTCTTTGTTATACTCCATCAGGGGCCTTTGTTATACTCGACCAGGGGACTTTGTTATACTCGATCAGGGGACTTTGTTATACTCGACCAGGGGCCTTTGTTATGCTCGATAAGGGGACTTTGTTATACTCGATCAGGGGACTTTGTTTTACTCAACCAGGGGACTTTGTTATACTCAATAAGGAGACTTTGTTATACTCGATCAGGGGCCTTTGTTATGCTCGAACAGAGGACTTTGTTATACTCGATCAGGGGACTTTGTTATACTCGATCAGGGGGCTTTGATATACTCGACTAGGGGACTTTGTTAGACTCGATGAGGGGCCTTTGTTATACTCGATGAGGGGCCTTTGTTATACTCAATCATGGGCTATTGTTATATTCAACGAGGGGACATTGTTATACTCGATCAGGGGGCTTTGTTATATTCGATTAGGTGACTTTGTTATAGTCGATGAGGGACATTTGTTATTCTCGATCAAGAGCCTTTGCTAAACTCAATCAGGGGACTTTGTTAGACTCGATTAGGGGCCTTTGTTATTCTCGATCAGGGGACTTTGTTATACCTGATCAGGGGCTTTGTTATATTCGACCAGGGGCCTTTGTTATGCTCGATCAGAGGCCTTTGTTATACTATATGAGGGGCTTTTGTTATACTCGAACCAGGGGAATTTGTTATACTCGATCATGAGACTTTGTTACACTCGATCAGGGCCTTTATTATACTCGACCAGGGGGGTTTGATATACTCGATCAGGGAATTTTGTTATACTCGGTATGGGGGCTTTATTATACTCAATCAGGGGACTTTGTTATACTCGATCAGGGGTCTTTGTTATACTCGATCAGGGGGCTTTGTTATACCCGACCAGGGTGCTTTGTTATACTCGATCAGGGGACTTTGTTATACTCCATCATGGTCTTTGTTATACTCCATCAGGGACCTTTGTTATACTCGACCAGGGGACTTTGTTATACTCAATCAAGGGACTTTGTTATACTTGATCAGGGGACTTTGTAATATTCGATCAGGGGGGCTTTGTTATTCTCGACCAGAGGCCTTTGTTATGCTCGATAAGGGGACTTTGTTATACTCGATCAGTGGCCTTTGTTATACTCGATTAGGGGACATTACTATACTCGACCAGGGAACTTTGTTATACACGAACAGGGGATATGTTATACTCGTTCAGGGGATTTGTTATACTCGATGAGGGGACATTGTTATACTCGATCAGGGGGCTTTGTTTTCCTTGATCAGGGGTCTTTGTTATACTCCATCAGGGTCTTTGTTATACTCCATCAGGGGCTTTTGCTATACTCGACCAGGGGACTTTGTTATACTCGATCAGGGGACTTTGTTATACTTGATCACTGGACTTTGTAATATTCGATCAGGGGGGCTTTGTTATACTCTACCAGGGGCCTTTGTTATGCTCGATAAGGGGACTTTGTTATACTCGATCTGGGGCCTTTGTTATTCTCGATCAGGGGAATTTGTTTTACTCAACCAGGGTACTTTGTTATACTCGATCAGGGGACTTTGTTATACTCGATCAGGGGACTTTGTTATACTCGATCAGGGGGCTTTGATATACTCGATCAGGGGACTTTCTTATACTCGATGATTGGGCTTTGTTATACTCGATCAGGAGACTTTGTTATACTCGACCAGGGTCCTTTGTTATGCTAAACCAGTGGTCTTTGTTATACTCGATCAAAGGGCTTTGTTATATTCGATAAGGGGACTTTGTTTTACTCGACCAGGGGCCTTTGTTATGGTCAACCAGGGGACTTTGTTATGCTCAATCAGGGGACTTTGTTATACTTGATCAGGGGGCTTTGTTTTCCTCGACCAGGGGACTTTGTTATACTCGATCAGGGGACTTTGTTATACTCGATGATTGGGCTTTCTTATACTCGATCAAGGGCCTTTGTCATAATCGATCAGGGGACTTTGTTAGACTCGAAGAGGGGCCTTTGTTATACTCGATGAGAGGCCTTTGTTATACTCGATCATGAGCCATTGTTATATTCAACCAGGGGGATTTTGTTATACTCGACCAGGGGAATTTGTTATACTCGATCAGGGGATCTTGGTATACACGATGAAGGGGATTTGATATACTCGATCAGGGGACTTTGTTATACTCGATCAGGGGACTTTGTAATACTCGACCAGGGGACTTTGTTATAGTCGACCAGAGGACTTTGTTATATTCGATTCGGGGACTTTGTTATACTCGATGAGGGGGCTTTGAGATACTCGATCAGGGGACTTTGTTATACTCGACCATGGGACTTTTTTATACTCGATTAGGAGGCTTTGTTATACTCAACCGGTGGCCTTTGTTATACTCGATCAGGTGACTTTGTTATACTCGACCATGGGACTTTGTTATACTCTATCAGGGGACTTTGTTATACTCGATCAGAGCCGCTTGTTTACTCGATGAGGGGTCTTTGTTATACCATACCAGGGGATTTTGTTATACTCGAACCAGGGGAATTTGTTATACTCGATCATGAGACTTAGTTATACTCGATCAGGGAAATTTATTATACTCGACCAGGGGAGTTTGTTATACTCGATCAAGGGCTTTTGTTATACTCGATCAGGGGACTTTGTTATATTCGATCAGGGGGCTTTCTTATATTCGATGAGGGGACTTTGTTATACTCGATGAGGGACATTGTTATATTCGATTAGGTGACTTTGTTATACTCGATGAGGTGCCTTTGGTAGACTCGATGAGAGGCCTTTGTTATACTCGATTAGAGAACTTTGTTATACTCGATGAGGGGCCTTTGTTATACTTGATCAAGGGCTTTTGTTATACTCGAACCAGGGGACTGTCTTATTCGAGATCATGAGACTTTGTTATACTCCATGAGGGGCCTTTATTAATCTCGACCAGGGGCTTTGATATTCTCGATCAAGTGACTTTGTTATTCTCGATGAGGGGATTTGTTATACTCGACCAGCGGACTTTTTTGTGCTCGATCAGGGGACTTTCTTATACTCGATCAGAGGACTTTGTTATACTCGATCAGGGGCCTTTGTTATACTCGATTAGGGGCCTTTGTTATTCTCGATCAGGGGACTTTGTTATACCTGATCAGGGGCTTTGTTATACTCGACCAGGGGCCTTTGTTATGCTCGATCAGAGGCCTTTGTTATACTATATGAGGGGCTATTGTTATACTCGAACCAGGGGAATTTGTTATACTCGATCATGAGACTTTGTTACACTCGATCAGGGCCTTTATTATACTCGACCAGGGGGGTTTGATATACTCGATCAGGGGATTTTGTTATACTCGGTATGGGGGCTATATTATACTCAATCAGGGGACTTTGTTATACTCGATCAGGGGTCTTTGTTATACTCGATCAGGGGGCTTTGTTATACCCGACCAGGGTGCTTTGTTATACTCGATCAGGGGACTTTGTTATAC
>NW_024743183.1:12500-16807 GCF_018991925.1 Homarus americanus | reverse complement strand
AGTGTATGTGTAGTGAGGGATATCTACCTAAATGAGTTACAGAATGTGGAGTTGAGGCAAAAAAAAGTTGGGACATGTTTGAGATCATCAGTTGAGCCAAACGTTTATACTCAATATTGTTTTAATGGTATTTTAGAGCGACCGAAAAATGTAAACAAAATGGCCGGCTAGGCTCGGGGATCCACGAGTCCTCTTATAAAGGATCGACAATAAATGAAAACAAATCAGATTAATTTAAACACATTTCCAAGAGTATTAGATCCTGTAAAGAGAGAAAATTAATACTTGATATTTGTAGAAGCTTTTTTTTTCGTCCGTTTTCGTCTTGGTTAAAACAATTGTGGTGGTGTTACCTGTTCCAAACAGTAGACATCAAGGAAATGGATCAAGACCTTAACACTCAATGGTACACATGATGATTTGTTCCCAAGTCCGAGGATTTACTTCACAAAACAGATTAACTTTAGGACACAATGATGGCGAACAAAATAACATCAACATTGCGTACAGTACATATCTTGCTTTGACTCTTAACTCTTGTAATTTTTCGTATTGTTAGTGAATGAATTTGAGATTCTGGGCATATTTTCTTGTTTTTCTTTCTAATCAAGTGTAAAGGAAGATGTACTGTTTATTGATGGATTTGGTGATGTCTTAATAGTGTATTAGTGTGTTAATATTACACAGGTTTGGTATAGTGGTGACGGTAATGTAGTGTAGTAAGATTTTAACACATGGAGGTGAATTTGTCTTTTATGTTGAGGATTTGTTAAAGGGAAGATCTGATGGACGGGGATAATTGTCTGGTTGTGATGGACACGACTCACCTAACCTAACCCAATCTAACCTAACCCAACCCAACCCAACCTAACCCAACCTAACCCAACCCAACCTAACCTAACCCCTATATATGTGTGAGATAAGGTTCTGATTCAAGAACAAGATGCACAAGTTCGAATCCAAATTGAGCTGTAGGGTTTGTTGACTAATTCGGGGCTTCACATTCATAAAACTCTCAAATGGGATACGACTAAACCCGAAGCCCCATCTTCCGTCGGTCGGTCGTCGGTGTCAGGTCAAAGGTCAGTTTGTAGTTCACCTCCTGTGATATGTGTCATTTATCGAAACGAAACATGAGATTAACGTGAAAACAAAACCTCGAAGCAACACGTATAAACAGGGAAGAGTTTTCATCGGATTTTACGTCATGAAATTTTCCATCTACGTAGAGAGAGAGAGAGAGAGAGAGAGAGAGAGAGAGAGAGAGAGAGAGAGAGAGAGAGAGATTGATTGATTGATTCCGATGCTGAAATTAACACTAAAATTTTATATTGTAATTGAGATAAATGCAGGTAAGGTTGGCGTATGGAATTATTGAAGGACGATCACAGAAATGTTTTACCTGTTTCCTGTGATGTAAGTCCAAAATGGTGTTAATTGTCATGGGTTTACATCCAAATATGCCATCCAAGTCCATATGTCCATTCATCCAGTTAGCTGTTTATCCATCCACCGATTCACCCACCTACCCATCTCTCATCCCATTCAGTCACCCATCTACCCATCTATCCTCCCATTCAGTCTCCCATCCATCCATCCATCCATCCATCCATCCATCCTTCCATCCATCACACGAGGAATAGAATGACCCACTTATAATTTTTCTCTTTCCTGCTGCACTAAGGATCAACCACCCAGAGTGGTATGGCTACCCTGAGTAAGTACACTCTGTATTCCTCCTTTACTCTATTGTGGGTGTAGGTGGGGGGTAGTGTGTGTTTGTGGGTGTAGAACGTGGATAGTAGGTTTGTTTGTGGGTGTAGGGCGTGGATAGTAGGTTTTTTTGTGGGTGTAGGGAGTGGATAGTAGGTTTGTTTGTGGGTGTGGGGCGTGGATTGTAGGTTTGTTTGTGGGTGTAGGGCGTGGATAGTAGGTTTGTTTGTGGGTGTAGGGCGTGGATAGTAGGTTTGTTTGTGGGTGTAGGGCGTGGATAGTAGGTTTGTTTGTGGGTGTAGGGCATGGATAGTAGGTTTGTTTGTGGGCGTAGGGCGTGGATAGTAGGTTTGTTTGTGGGTGTGGGGCGTGGATAGTAGGTTTGTTTGTGGGCGTGGGGCGTGGATAGTAGGTTTGTTTGTGGGTGTGGGGCGTGGATAGTAGGTTTGTTTGTGGGTGTAGGGCGTGGATAGTAGGTTTGTTTGTGGGTGTACGGCGTGGATAGTAGGTTTGTTTGTGGGTGTAGATACATACATAGTTAAGAGGAATAAATCAAAATGGGAAGAAGATTAAGATAAATAAACTGATGATTATTGGTACAGGTGAGTTAATAAAATAGATATAAATAGATAAATACAGTAGATAGATAGATAGATGTATGATTTTGTATACCGCAAGAGTAACTAAATATTCCTGTAACTGTAATTTCTTTCAGTTACAAAATACACAGGATTATAAATATGAGTATGCACATCAGGTGTTACAGTAAGTGGTAATATTTTGTAATACTCTTAAGTGATGAGGTAACAGAGGAAATAGACGGATACTAACGGAGAGTTTTTGTAGAATTAGACAGACATTCAGACAGTAAAACTTCTTCCGACAATACAAATTTTGACGGAGGAATTTATACACGAGAGTGTATGGATAATTATGATGAGATGAATTATGACATCTACGTCTGATAATCCGTTGTTTAGAATGGATTATTATTATTTTTGTTGAGTTATTTAACAGTTTGAGAAAAGGTTTATTATGGTACTATGTCCTATTATCACACAAGGTCATAATTGAAGTAAAATAACCAATTATACTGTATTATCTTAGACAATATTCCCTGGACATGCTGGATAATATACCATCTACTTAAGGAGGTGATGTAGGTAAGGTAGATTGATATTTTAACATTAATTTACTCAGTTTTTTCTTAGTATCTGAGTTTTTTTTTTTTTATTCTGACAATTTATAATGCAAGCAGCGTTCACATGTTGTCAACCGCCCTCAAGTGTACAAGGAGTTTGGACTGTAACTGTACCGTCAATAAGTGGCTGTAGCTGCACCGTCAATAAGTGGCTGTAACTGTACCGTCAATAAGTGGCTGTAACTGTACCGTCAATAAGTGGCTGTAACTGCACCGTCAATAAGTGGCTGTAACTGTACCGTCAATAAGTGGCTGTAACTGTACCGTCAATAAGTGGCTGTAACTGTACCGTCAATAAGTGGCTCTGTATTCTGAACACGGGGGATCTCTACAGTATAACCTACGAGTATAACTGTTGTGAAAGAACTGCTTCCCCTCATTATGTTGAGGAAGATTCGTATACAAACTTTTTGCCGTGACTTCGTAATAAAAAAAATCTTAGGGAAAATATATTGAATTTATTTTTAATGTTTATTTATTTATTGTTGTCGTTGGTGTGTTTTTTTTTATCGGGATGTGTGTTATGATGTTTGACTTAATTATATTCACGAAAATGGAGTCAAGACAAATGTTGGACACGTTGATGTGAAGTAACACAGTAAATGATGTTGTTTGTGTTGCTGTGTTATTTATTTATTGTGTTTCTTTATTCTTTTCTGTTTATTTTGTTTTATTTAGTTTTATTGTAGTAATTGTTATTCTTTTTTTTATTCTTACTTATTTTCATTTTACTGTTTATTCGTTTTCTTATTTTCATTTTATTGTTCAATAATTTTCCATTCATTCTTATTTATTTATCTCGTTGGTGTATTTTATTTATTTGCTATTCTCTTAGGTATTCCACATTTACATTAATTAATCTTCAAATCATTGGTTGCTATTTTAATCATACTAGTTTAATGTTCACCTCAGCGGTCAACTGGCTTATGTCTAAACAATGTCTACCACTGTTTTAGCCAGACTTAGTTATGAGACTTGTAATTCAGTATCCATTACGTACCGTTTATCAGTGTAATTTGTGGTAATGGACTGCCCAATGTAATTATATATATTGTCTTACTGAAAAAAATGCGGTGTAACCAAGATTCTGAATATATTTTTGTTTCATTATTTCAGTGTATTGTAATGTGTAGTTAGTTACACTATAGATATATAATAATTGCTTTAAGTTTGGTTGGGAGTGTGGAAGGTGTTGTGTGTGATGTACAGGTGTGTACAGGTGGTGGTTACACCTGACTTCGAGGCGGGTGTGTATAGGTGCCGGATACACCTATGGTTACAACACAGGTGTATCCGGCAGCAGTAGTAACAAAGGGGCTGTAGGGGGGAATGGGGATGGGTAAAGGGTAGGTAGGGGCGAGAGAAGGGTAAGGAGAGGTTAAAGAGTAAGGGA
>NW_024743183.1:0-7500 GCF_018991925.1 Homarus americanus | reverse complement strand
AATTTAAAGTACTGCTGATTTAAGGAGACTGACAAACACACACACACACACACACACACACACACACATAATTCTGTTTTTCCAACTCTCCTATATTATTCCTCTCTTGTTATTTATTATTCCAGAAAAAGAAAGAAAGAAAGAAAGAAAGAAAGAAAATAGAGAGAAAGGAGATAGAAAATAGATGCAGAGATAAATAGATGTGTATGTATGTATTAATATGTGTATATGTATGTATTTATAGGTGTATGTATGTATGTATGTATGTATGTATGTATGTATATATGTATGTATGTATGTATGTACAGGATATGTATGTATGTATGTATGTATATGTTTTGTATGTGCGTATGTGTATGTATATCATGGTTGCCTCTTTGTATACTTTTCCCTGTACATAAGCTATGACATTTTTCACCCTTCCATTTATTATCACATTCTCTTCCATCTACCTCTTTCATCGCCCCTCCCTCCTCTCCCCTTAATTACTCCCCTCTTTATGTCTCTTTGAGTTTTTTTCTCTCTCCCCCTCATCTCCCCTCTCCCCCTCGCTTTCCTTCTACCCTTACCCATAATCTCCCCAACCCCTATATCACCCATCATTTCCCCCTTATAATTAATCTCCCCTCTTCACTCCCCCCTTACACCTAATATTCCAAAACCCCCCCTTCCCCCCTCACCTCCCTCACCCCCTCTCCCCCCTCCCCTCCCCCCCCTCATCACCCCCACTCACCTCATGTGTGATAGTGACCCTTTGTTAGTTAGATTTTTGGAGGGGGGTGAGGGTGAGAGAGGGGGGTGGTAGGTGGGGGAGGTATGATCGGAGAGTGGTAGGGAGGGGGAAGGAAGAGGGAATGGGCGGGGTGGGAGAGAGGGAAGGGGTTGTGGAGGGGCAGATATACAAAGAGTGGAAGGGAAGCAGGAAGAGATGGACAGAAGGGAGGAGAGAGATAGAGGGAGATGGGAAAGGAGGAGCAGAAGGAAGGATGTAGGGAGAAGTAAGGACTGAAAGGGAAATGGAGGGAGAGAGTAGGAAGCAAGAGACGGGGAGAGGGAATGGTGGAGGGAAGAAAGGAGGGAGGGAAGGAATGAGGGGGGAGGAAGGAGAGAGTATTTTCCTCACAAATTAACAAACTCATACTCGTGTCCTTAAATTTGTTTACTAATGATCAAATTAATTCCTTCATCTGTGTATTTTGTTTACGTCTTAGTTACCAGTTTATTCACTTTTTTATATTTCTCTCATCCACTCCCATCTCCCCCTCTCCCCTCTCTGTCTCTCCAACTCAAACCTTTCCCTCACACAGAACCAGACAATGTGATGTAGTTGTGGCCAGAATTAGGCTAGGATACAGACACATCTGGCAAGTTAGTAACGCTGTACCCAAACCGGAACACTCAGCATGTAAACTTTGTGATAAACCTTTAAAGCATACACTTGAACACTATATTACTGATTGTTACACTGTCAAAGACTTCAGGCCACCTGACTTATTGTATCTTGAACACTGTAATTACTTCATTGAATCAGGAGTACTTGAGGACATTCTTGCTGTTTATCTTATATTTGCTGCTGGCCCACACTGATTAGTCCTCAAATAGAATATGACTCCTAATGTACTGTATATGAACCACTGTCCTGTGTGGCAGTGAACATTGATACCACCCTCAGTGTCAAGACCTGACTGAATTACTCCGAATAGGCAAACTGTACTCCAAGGTTTGTCAATAGATTTGTTAACCGTTAAAAAAAATCCCTCACAACCTCCCTCACAACCTCCCATCTCCCCATCCCTAACTCTCTACCTCTCCACATATTCATCCGTTTCTCCCTCCCATCCTCCATCCACCCATCCCAGTCTAACCCCCACCCTTACCTCCTTCCCTCTCATCCTTCCCTATCCCTTTTATCCCACCGTCCCAGGAAGGTATTATGTGGGAGAGGACTGTAATCTTCCACCCCACTTTTTTCCCATGAGTCTTTCTCGTTTATCACAAAACAGTCTCTCTCTCTCTCTCTCTCTCTCTCTCTCTCTCTCTCTCTCTCTCTCCAATAAAACACATCTCCTTCACTGTGTCTCTCATCTGTAACACTTCCTGGCGATTCTTCTCCTGGGAAACAAAGGTAAATTACTGGTTTGTTATTAACGAGATGCCTCATTCATAGGGAAATTAAGCTAAGGTGATTACTCTTTCCCTGCTTTCCTTAGTATAGTGAAGATCTTGTTTATATATTACCGGCGGAATTTCCCCTCCCTCCCTCCCTCCCCCCCCCTACCCACCCCCTACCTCTACCCCCTTTCCCTTATCTAAAATTTGTTAAGGTTTGTTCCGTATAAAGGTAAATGAAGTAATTAAGGAGGATTTATAGGTAAGGGAGGTCTGGCCTGATGTGTTTATGTGAGGTTATTGTTTACTGTTTGTGTGGTAGACAAGATTTTTGTTTGTTTCTTTGGTAGGAAGGATTATTGTCTATAGTTGGTGAGGCGAACATTTCTTTTTTTGTTGAATTTGTTTACATTTTATCAATATACAAGTACCAGGGTTATTAAGCACCGTTCACTAGGTCTTAAAGTGCTTCAATTACCAGGATTATTAAGGACAGATCATAGTTTTTAGTGCTTCAACAACTAGGATTATTAACCATAGTTCACTAGGTCTTAAAGTGCTTCAATTACCAGGATTATTAAGGACAGATCATAGGCATTAGTGCTTCAACAACTAGGATAACTAACCATAGTTCACTAGGTCTTAAAGTGCTTCAATTACCAGGATTATTTAGGACAGATCATAGACATTAGTGCTTCAACAACTAGGATAACTAACTACGGCTCACTAAGTACAAAAACAGTTTCTTAACATTAAACAAACTCTAAGAATTATTAAACAAAATAATTCTCACCTTAATGTCTACTTTTTTTTGTACATTTACCCGGAAATTCACGACTTATCTCTGTTCTCCCTTAAGCGTCTGTGGTGGTAAATTACTGAGTGAATTTCCGTGGATTAGATCTGGTGGGAGGATGGCGGATATAAACACACCGAACTAATCTCTTTCTCCACCCTCTCTCGCCCTCAGTCTCCCTTCTCTGTCTCCTTAACCCCTCCTCCTTCCCCCTCCCTCTCCCCCTTCCCTACTCTCCCCCCTACACCCCCTCCTCTCTGGTAATGGCGGCGGCTGATGCCCTGAAGAAAATCCCAACAGTAGAGAGAAAATTCTTACTGAAAAATTCTACTGGGGAATATCTCGCTGAAATAAATCCTACCGAGTAATCCCACTAGAGCAAATCCCATTGTAAGAGAGAGAGAGAGAGAGAGAGAGAGAGAGAGTACTAAGTGTTGAATGTAAGTGGTGAGACATTCGAGAAGAGAGAGAGACAGATAAAGCAAGAGAGAAAAAGAGAGAGAGAGGCAGAGAGAAACATAAAGTGAGATAGAGACAAAGAAAATGACAGAGAAAGAAAGATAAAAAGAGAGAGAGGAAAAGAGAACAAATGTGAGACAAAGAGAAAGTGAGATAGTTTACATAAGACACCTCAGTGATGAAGATGTCTGACTACCGGCCGAGCGAGTCATTTCCTCTAACTACCGACGAGTCATTACGCGGATATTAGACTCTTTAAAGGGCAGCTGTGTAGTGGGTATGGTGGTTGACGACTGAGAGGTTCACTCTTCGCGATAATTAACCTGTCGTAATACTCTACCTGTTCTCCTGTCTGTTGCTGACGACTTGCTCTTGCTGACGTTCTTACTTTCTGCTGCTGACAATGACCCTGATGACCTACTACTGATCATAAACCTCCTGACTACTGCTGACAACCTCCTGCTCACAACCTCCTGCTCACAACCTCTTGCTCACAACCTCCTGCTCACAACCTCCTGCTCACAACCTCCTGCTCACAACCTCCTGCTCACAACCTCCTGCTCACAACCTCCTGCTGACAATATCCCACCTATTTACCTGCATGCTGCCGGTTCCGCTGACGCCGCTGCTGCTATCGTGACCTGTGTTATAATGGAGTTTGAAATTAATGTTTTTATTTCCCTTAAGAAGACCTTGGGTGTTTGGGGGGCGTCTTCTTCCTCCTGCTGCTGCTCCTCCTCTTCTTCCTACTCCTCTTCGTCCTCCTACCCCCCCCCTTCTTCCTCCTCCTCCCTCTCCTCCTAATGCTGCTCCTCCCCCCCATTTCCTTCTGAACTCCCTCACCCCCCTCCCTCCCTTCTCCTCCTCCTACTGCACTGCCCCTGGCCCTTCCTCCTCCTCCACCCTCCCTCCTTCCCCCTCCTTCAATCACCTCCCCCTCCTCCTCCACCCCCTCCCTCCTTCCCCTCCCTTCCACCCCCCTCCTCCCGCTGTTATTAACCCCTGAAGAAAACGCTGCTGAACGCTGGCTGGCTTTGATAGTTTCTCGTCACGTTGTTTGCTCCCAGGCGCGTTCACTGCAGCGGCCGTGGGGAGCTTTCATGAGAACTCTGTGAGGAAGTTTTCGATTCGGGTTTTGATGTATTTTTTTGTGGTGGTGGTGTATGTGGTGTATGTGGTGGTGGTGGTGTATGTGGTGTATGTGGTGGTGGTGGTGTATGTGGTGTATGTGATGGTGGTGGTGTATGTGGTGTATGTGGTGGTGGTGGTGTATGTGGTGTATGTGGTGATGGTGGTGTATGTGGTGTATGTGATGGTGGTGGTGTATGTGGTGTATGTGATGGTGGTGGTGTATGTGGTGTATGTGGTGGTGGTGGTGTATTTTTTGTATCGCGCATGTTTGTATATGATCTTACCTGTGTAAAATTATACTTACGTGAGAACACACACACACACACACACACACACACACACACACACACACACACGGTAGACTAACTTTCGTGCCCCTAATGTTCCCCGCGTCTGGAAAAACAAGCAAAATTATCATAATATTTCTTAAGACGACGATAGAGGAAATATCTGGCTCCAGAAATACCGACAGACTCAACTGGGATCGAACGTTTGTCTTCCTGTATCAGAAGCGAGTATGGATCCCACAGAGTTAACCTTTCTACTGTGTGTAATAATAATAATAATAATAATAATAATGATAATAATAATAATACTAATAATAATACTAATAATAATAATAAACTAACGGTTTATTGAAAGAGCATGGCAGCCGGAAGTCTGAAAATATACAGTTGCATAATTGGGGAATGGGTCTCTTGATTGACAAATAATATACAAGTAACATCTAAGTGATATAAATATGATATATAATAACTAGGTGGGGAGAAGGTCATACTACAGGGCATTTCAACATAGTAACAGTGCAAATGGTAAGATTGACTGGGAGTGAACACACTGGTTGATTACGAGTTGTTGATAATTTTTACAATGGTTGGGACTGGGCTGTTCTTATAGCGATCAGTTCGTGCACGTATGGGCTGGATGCGGTTGTGGTGTTGAACAGCAATTCTCGGGCGAGGGATCTCGGGTGGTAGTAGGAGCCCGTGTCGAGGATGGGGCAGAAACTTCTCACCAAGTTTGCAGATGAGGTCGCGGTGATGGTCAGTGAGAGCCGAGAGGGTCAGTGTGTTGAGTGCTTCTTGATATGTGGAGTGTGTGTGTGTGTGTGTGTGTCGCTATTTTGAGTGTGTGGGGGGGGGGATACAGGTGTTGGGGGAAAATATACACACACAGCTTTAATTGAGTGTGCTGTGGTCAGAGAAAAAAACAGACAGACAGACAGACAGACAGACAGACAGACGCTTGGTAATATCTATCATCAGGTTGACACTAACTTTTGGATCACCCGGTTGAGATGTCAATCCTTCCTTACCTACGTCACCACCTTCATTGACCTGGTGTGCCGGGAGGTCAGGTTAGTTCACGGGTATCAGAGTGCCACCATTTTTCCGACCAGTGCCCAGGAGGAGGGAGGAAGGAAGGACCTGGGGAGGTGGGGAGGTGGGGAGGTGGTGAGGTGGGGAGATACACACGCGTAAAAATAAACTCTATCATGCAAGCTTATTAGAAATTATGATGGTAATAAACACACACACACACACACACACACACACACACACACACACACACACACACACACACACACACACACACAGACACAGATACACACACACACACACACACACACACACACACACACACACACACACACACACACACACACACACACACACACACACACACACACACACACACACACACACACACACACAAACACACACACACACACGTATATATGCTTTTAACATTATGCTCGAACTCCTATTACGTATTATTCAAGAATGACCAGTTCCATATTACTTATCATATCTATCTACCTACCTACCTCCTCCTCCCTCCCTCCCTCCCTCCTCCCCTCCCTCCCTCCCTCCTTCCTTCCTTCCTTCCTCCCTCCCTCCTCCTCCCTCCCTCCCTCCTCCCTCCTCCCTCCCTCCCTCCCTCCCTCTCCCTCCCTCCTTCCTTCCTTTCCTTCCTTCCTCCCTCCCTCCCTCCCTCCTTCCTCCCTCTCCCTCTCCTCCTCCCTCCCCTCTCCTTCCTCTCTCCCTACCTCCCTCCCTCCCTCCCTACCTGCTATATTGAGCCTCCCATTAGACAGGTGTACTAATCTGCCATTTTCCACCTGCCATTATTATACAGGTGAATTGGTGGCCATATTAAGCCTTGGGAAAATTATGGGTGTTAGTTAAATGTATGTTGTTTATGTCTGGATGTATGTGAGTTTGTTGTTTGTGTTTGTTTTGGTTTGTTTCTGTTGTTGTTGTTGTTGTTGTTACTGTCCGCTGCCTGCTCCAATCCTTACCTCTCTAAATTCCCATCCCTCTTCCTCCCCCTCCTCCTCCTCCCCCTCCTCCTCCCTTCCTCCTCCTCCTCCCTCCTCCCTCTTCCTCCCCTCCTCCCTCCTCCTCCCTCTTCCTCCCTCCTCCTCCTCTTCCTCCTCCTCCTCCCTAACCCTGCCTCCTCCACCTCTGCCTCACTCCCCACACCCAAACCTCCCCACATTTCGCCCCGCATTCCACCTCCCAGCGCACCCAAATACTCCTCCCCACTCACTCTTTCTTCCACCCTCCACCTTCCCCACACCACCCCACACTCCCCCAAACTCCACCACCACTCCCCCTCCCCACACCCCTCCACCTCCCCCTTCCCACCTCTCACCTCCCCTACCCACACATTCTTCCTTCCCTACACTCCCCTCTCCCCACACCCCTCCCCACACCCCTCCCCAGACATCAAATCATTACAGGAAGGTCGATCGGATAGTTATTTTTGTCGACAGGAGGATGATCGACCGAGAGCTGATCCTTCCTCGCGACTCATCAGGCCGGAGCTTCAACCCGGAATTATTAATCCCGTTAGCGTGGAGGTCTCCCCCCCCCTCCCCAACCCCCCTAACTTCCTCCACTTCCCCCTACCTTCCCCTACCCTCCCCCATCTCCTCCCACTTCCCTCCTCCCTGACCCCCCACTTCCCTCCTACCTTCCCCTACCCTCCCCCGATCTCCC
>NW_024743182.1:0-12006 GCF_018991925.1 Homarus americanus | reverse complement strand
TGACATAAGTCATCCTCACCCCAGTCCAGGAATGTCCCTCTCAGGACTCACATAAATCCCTAATATTTCATATAATTAGTTATAATACATAGTTATATTCTAGATGCAAAATTTCTATATTTCTTTAATATTTCATCTATTTTCCCATTTCCAAACATCCACTCTATTTGCTTGGAGACATTATTTATATGGGCATTTCTATATACATTAAGCAATGGGCATTCCAGTATATAATGTGGCAGGGTATGGGATCTGGGTGTTCTACAAACTCTACATTCTTTATCCTGTTCACTTCTCTCAGCTCCAAGTTCCCAATAATATTTATATCCTAATCTTAACCTCATATACACTGAATCTTTCCACCTACTCCTATCTTCCCCATATGTAAATTTTGTGTTCATGAGAACATGATGGTAATGTTTCATTGTTTCACTTTTCTCGTATATTTCATTCCTTTTGAAATTATCTTCTATTGATTGTATTTTCCGTAATTTGCTCCTTAATTGCTTCATGGTTTTAGTACATATTATGTCGATCTCGGCCTTTTCCGTGGCTCTTTTTGCTATTATATCTACTGCTTCATTAAGACCAATCCCCACATGTGAAGGGACCCATACAAATTGAACATTATGGCCATTTTTCCTTATTGTATTTACTAATTTTCTACATGAACCAATAATGTGTCCAAAGACTGGACTCCCACTGTTCAAAGAATCCAAAGCTGCCCTACTATCAACAAAAAATATGCATCTTTATACCTCTTTACAACATTTTCCAATCCTACTAACATTGCATATAACTCAGCTTGTGTTGATGAAATAAAACTGCTCAACCGAAGTCCAATTTTGATGTCATCATTTCCTTGTTCTGTGTACTGTCTTATAAGGATCCCACACCCTGCCCTGCCACTTGACATAACTGAACCGTCACAATATACATGCAATGTGTTTATTTTAGGCAAATTACTAATCTTATTCCCATATAAAGCCCTTAACTGTCCTGGTTCATGTAATGATTTCTTCATTGTGAGAGGCACTATGTCTAACTCTACTTCTCGTTCTTCCCAGGGTGGATTCTTACAACTCTTCTGAACAGCTGTACACCAGTCTGCCAGATTACATTTTTTAATAATATTTACTAATCCATTCATGTATCCTCTCTTGCCTTGCCTACAGAAGGTCCTTTTATCTTTTAAACCATCATTTATATCTTGTACAAATTTACCCCCACTGTTCCCTCTCATTAATCGAACTGCTGCAACTGTATTAATTTCATTGACCCTCTGTGAAATGCTCTGTAACCCTAGTTCCATTTTCATTATCTCAATCATTGCATTCTTTTGACACCCTTAAAATTATTCTCATTGCTTCATTTTGCATGATCTCAAGCTTCCGTAGCCTTCCTTCACCAGTACAAGAGAGGACAGGTGCTGCATAGTCTATAAGTGATCTGATGGTAGAAATATACATCATTCTCAGTATGGGTACCCCAGCACCTTTACCACAACATGCTAGTGCCTTCAAGGGCTGTAATCTTGCTCTACATTGAGTGAGGACATGATATATTTCTGCCTCTTTACTTTCACTAGTAAAGCCAATATACATTCCTAAATATTTATACTTTGACACTTTCTCTACAATTTTTCCATTTAGAAAAACGGATTCAGTTCCTCTTCCTTTACATTCACACTTGGTTTTTTCTTCATTGATAACTAAGCCCATCTTTTGAGAAAGAACACTAAAATTATTTAATGCAATCTGCAAATTTTTTACAGAGTTTCCTTGAAATAAGATGTCATCTGCATAAATGATGGTTACAACTCCTTTGGGATATTTGTGTGAGGCTATCTTGTTCATTAACACATTAAATAACATTGGACTCAATATTCCCCCTTGGGGAGTGCCTAGTTCAAGTGCTCTTTCCTCAGACAAACATCCCTGATACCATACACAGATTCTCCTTCCATGCAAGTAGTCACCTATCCAGTGTAACAACTTTCCTGATACCCCTAGAGCAGCCAGTTCATTCATAACTACTTCACTGTGAGCTTTATCAAATGCTCCTTGTAAATCCACAAAACTCTACATCTGTCTGCATCATTTGATAAACATTTTATAACACAGTCTGAAGTGCATTTCCCTTCCAAAAAACCAAATAAATTACAAGATAGATTTTCCCCCACAATATATACAAGCCTATTTAATAATACTCTCTCCATCATCTTGGAAAAACAAGATGTTAAAGACACTGGCCTGTATCCACCAGTTGCCTTAGGGAAAGGAATAACTATCGCTTTCTTCCATTCTGTTGGTAATCTACCCTCTGCATAGCTCATGTTGAATAAATCTAATAATGGACTATTTTCCATACCAACTAAGCAGTTCAAAATTTCATATGTCACACCATCTTCGCCTGGTGCTGTAGATTTTCCTTTTTTAACAGCATTTAATAACTCATCTTTAGTAATATCTACACATGTTACATCACAAATACTTAGAGCTGATGAAATAAATCTTTTTCTTTCATTTTGCCACTCATCTAATGCTTCTATTGTCCTGTTAGGCAGGGAGGCAACACTAGCTGCTTTAGCCCATTTGTCAACCAGTTTATTAGCTTCTTCCTCTGGATGAGGATGGCTAATAAAATTACTCCTTTTTCCTCTAATTTTGTTAATATCCTGCTATATTTCTTTGAGATTTTTACTCTCCCCAATGTGCAGCGCAAAGTCTTGCCAATATTTCTCCCTTGCCTCCTTCCTAGCCTGCCCACATATTTTGGCTATATCCATGAAGATTTCCCTATCTTCTTCTCTTCTACCATTCTTTACCCAATCTTTATGTGCTGCCCTTAACATTTGTGTCAATCCCTTCAACATTTTGTCATTGGTATAGCAGTGTTTCCTAGCCCCATGTCTCTTATCATTTATTTTTTTCTGTGTTGACTTAGTTAAATATCTTTCTATCTCCCCAACTAAGTCATTATAAAAGCTATCCATACAGACTGGTGTATAATTTCTGTACCATTTCTCTATATTTTGAGTAAACACTTGAGTGTCATCCTTGTGTAATTTCAATCTCTTCCTCCTATATCTCACCTGTCTCTTCCCAAATGGTAATTGAACATATACAACAAAATGGTCACTGACTAGCTCCCTTATTATCTCACATTCTCCCTGGACTCCATGACTGCTTATCATGCAAGCATAGTCTAACCTTCCTCCTTTAATATGAGTCACTTCCTTATTTCCTAACAAGTAAGCATCTGGGTGATCTTGTAAAAATTGCCAAAATTTTTTACCATTACTATTAATTCTCCCCATTGTTTCGAGTCTTGGATGTCGAGCATTAAAATCTCCTACAGCCAAAGTTGAGTCCAAAAACATGCAATCTGGTAAGAAGTTGAGGTCAAAACAGCCTCCAGAAATGTACAAATTTGCTATGTTCAATTCTCCTTCCTTCAAATATAACTTTATACAGACACTTTCTATTCCTTGTACTCTACTCGGGCTTCCAACTAGTTCTGCTGGTATGGAATTCTTAATGTATGTTGAGACCCCTCTTATACCTTCACCTGAATAGAGATGAAATCCCTTATATCCAGACAGTTTAAGCAGGTCGCCTTTCCTGTCCCCAGTCTCTTGAAGGGTAATTATATCAATATTATTTTTAAGGGTAAAGTAATGTACATCTGTCACTCTATTTTGTAGACCATTAACATTCCAGGACATTATCTTAAGGCTAGCTAGATCCAGGATTAATATGTACACATTTTATATCCTTTCCAATCAGATTCTTTAAGAAGGCCCAATCCTCCTGCACAGATTCCCATTTCCTCAAAAGTTTTTCTTTATCAGCATCTTTACACTTTACCAACACCTTTTTAAAACTTTCAGTTGTTGCTCCCTGCACTACACAATCCTTTATTTTCCTCTCCTTCCCTTTAATACTTATTTTAAGCACTGAATTTTTCAAAGGTTTGAACTCTTCACTTTCCTCTTTCCCTTTTAATTCTACATTATTCACAGCTTTGTTTTCCCTTTCTTTATTTATCACTGTATCAAGTCTTTTCTCTATCACTTCTATTTTCTGACCTAACTTTTGCAAAAGCTGAAACATCTTAAGCACCTCTTCTCCCAGAATTTCTTGCACAGTTTTATCACTAACCTGGAGGGCTGCACCACTACTCTCACTTGCTACTTGTTTATTACTCTGTTTGTTCCTGGCATCAACAACGCTTCCGGCCGCAAGCGCAGTCCTTATCCTTCTTGAATCTTCATGCCAGGCATTCTCAGGAATCACTGTCTGTGTGTTCTCCTGCTGTCTTGTCACTGTCAGACCACAGCGTACTTCCTCAGTGTTCTCTGAATAATTCCTTTGTTGGTCACTTCTTATACGTGGCCTCATCTCGCATGCAATTGAACTAGCATTGTGAGTTTTACCACACTTACAACAACAAGGCTTCACTTTCTCTCCTGCTTTGATCTTGTCCTTACAGTTGCTAGATTCGTGCCTCTTCCCACAGAATCTACAACGTGGGTCCAGTTGACAGCTCCAGGCCTTATGTCCCCATCTGCAACACTTGAGACACATTATTGGTCCCTCCACATATAGTGCCACCTTCCTATACCCTGCTCCTGTGATGAACACTTTCTCTGGAACCTTTCCTCTCATTAGAGCAATAACCTGGCTTCTCTCTTCGCCCCTTATTAAATGCCTCTTGACCCAAACAAATCTTTCGTCATCCAATAAGTATTCTGGATCTAGTATTACAGGGTACCTGAAGATTAGAATCTTTGTAAGTAGTATGTCGCTCTCCTCTGGCAAAACCATCAGTAATCCCTTGTACCCAACAGTTGTCAACATTTCCACAGCCTCCATGGTCCCCACTGTAAGATAAGGCTTGTGTGTGCCTTCTTTCAAAAGAGGCTCAAAGCTGCGATGTTCCCGTCCTAGTTGTACTGCCCATTTTAATTTTCAAGGAAGGTCATCGGGCATGACTGTGGAAAAATCAATCTCTTCCTGACACGACCAACTTCACCTTGTGTGTGTTCTTGTCTGCTTCCTTCAAATTCCATACTTTGCTCTGTTCTTGATCCATTCTCCACTGTCTCCTTTCTTTTATTTCCATTATTATTACCACCCACACACGTTTTTTGTCCTAGATTTTTTGTCACTTCTCCTCTCTCACTTCTCCGCTTTCACTGTCCTCTTGCCAGCTTGTCTCCCTCATCCTTTTAGAAATTTCTTTCTTTTTCACTGCCTCTTGTTGTAGCTGTATTTTCTCACTTTCGAACTTCCCTTGTGCTTCATCACTCGTATTAGACGCATCACTACTCAACTCAAGGTCTTCAAGAACTTCGTCCAATACTATCTTTTCCTTACTCTTCCATGTCGAGTTCTTAAGCGATAATTCACTTTCCATGGGGCAATGATGACATCCCACAACACCCAGCCAGGAGTGATGGGACCCCGAGCAGTTATTTTCGTGTGGTAAACAGGAAGTTCCCAACACCAAAGTTGCTTGACGATACTTATCTTATCCTGAGGTCCTTATACACAAGTTGGTAAGTCTATATATCCTTCAGATAGTGTAATAGGCTCGAAAACATCCCAAATTTGGGAGCTAGTACTCACAGCTGTGTTTACCAGTACCCGCCACCCGATTGTGTGTTTGACCCTTCCAAGATGTAAATGGGATTGATATTAGTTCCTCAAACAAACCTTTTTAATCTATTGTTGGATCTAAATACCTAACCACGTACTGTTGGACATTGATGTAGTCGATGAGATGTCAATGTTCCGATCCTGTGTGCTGCGTGAACCACTGAACTCGTTGGGCGTTCCATTTGCCCCTTCCGTTTCTCCCATTGGTTCTCTGCCATAAGTCAGCATATGGCATTGAAGTCACCGAGGAGCACAACCTTGTCTTCTTTGGGTTAGGAGCTAGCCATCTAAAAGGTTTTCTTCATGCATAAAAGGGTTCCTCCGTGGCATCCTGTGTTTCAAGCATTGGGGCGTAGGAACTAATGAAGAAAGAGTGACAAAAGTTATTTAAACGGAAATTCATTAAGAGTTCAGAGGTTCTGACAGGTGTTTCAGTTAGTCGATACAAGATGAATTCAGATTCAGATTTACCCCACAAGCTGATGTAACAAATGGCAAAACAGACTCGGCCATTGCAATTGTGTTCCGTGGCGACATTACCTCTCCAGAAGAAGGTAGAGCCGGTCCCTCTGTTCTGTGAGCTGGCTCTCTCCTGAAGATTGAGGCTCACTAATGGATGCTATGTCATTGTTATATTTAAACAGCTCTCTCGCCACAAGGACTGTTCTCCTCTTGGGTCGCCCGCCTGTGTCATTACCTGCAAGGGCCCCGACACTAAATGTAACTGCTGTAAGAGGTTGTGTTGTTTGTTTTAATGTTTTATAATTTTATTCGTGGGATTTCTTGTGTTGGGGATGATCATACTTAGTTCAGCTGCCTAGTAAGGACATTACTGTATTTTTGGGCAGGGTATGTATTGGTCTCCCTACCCATGCGGAGTGACCAGGGAGGCTTCTGAATAGGGTTACTCAGTCACACAAACAAGACCGGGATGCAGTGATGTCTCAGTCCAAATACATAAATAACCATCATATTCTTCCGTGTATGTGCAGTTTTATTGCAAAGGACTTCTGGCATCCATTCTGCATATCCTTTTCACTACACGTCTATTGCTGTAGGTCTCTTGAACGTGCGAGATAAGCTGGATGGTACTGTAGCTGCTAGGTGAATTGATTACCATGGCGAGGCAAGTACATCAGCTATAATCTCTTATCCTGGCTTTCATATTTTCTGGTCCAGCAGTGCAGGCATTATGACTGCAACAACTGAGCAGAAAGAGAACTGTAATGGAATGTTCCGTCAGAGTAACTCGTACATTGTGTGTTGTATCCATCCACTAGTGTAGACATTACATCCTCGTGTTGGTCACCTGTTCTGCATTTTTATGGGTTAAGTGGACCCCTTGATGATAGAATTGTCCAGGGTGTTTTTGACTGCCTCTAGTGGTCCAAGCCGAATTTCTGCCAAGCTTTTATCAAAGCATCTAACTGTACAGCCTGATCAAAAGGTTGTGGTTTACAAAAGTAAATATTGATAGTATTACACACACGCCCCACACGTATGTAATATATATATTTATATATATATATATATATATATATATATATATATATATATATATATATATATATATATATATATATATATATATATATATATGCTGATAACCACAAGGAAAAATAAAACACGAAGTTCCCAAGCGACCCAACCATCTCACCTGGTTACAAATCTTCTTAATTACGAAATTATCCAATTTGTACATACCATTACTCAAATTCATGTTGACGGATTCGGTATATTTAATGAGACTAGATTCTATAATGTTCCCACTGTCAATTGCATTACAAGGTAATATTGAGGAGGCATTATCCCAGTCAATGCAATGCTTATTATCCCTCAAATGAACAAACAGAGCATTGGATTCCTGGCCTGTCCTAACACTATATTTATGTTGTTTAAGTCTAGTTACAAGATCTTTATCTGTCTGGCCTAAGTAAAACATATTACATTCCTTGCAAGGAACCTTATAAATGCAGCCACCTGTATTGTTGGGGAGTTGATTAGAGCAGAGAAGGCTAATATCTTTTACCTTCTGACCTGACCACCGACTGCTGCGGTGCTTTTTGAAGATTAGTAGAGTCACTACTCAGTAACCTGACTATTGTGGGACTTGATCTATCCTTCATTGTATTTATATATATATATATATATATATATATATATATATATATATATATATATATATATATATATATATATATATATATATATATATGCCTCGTTATGTATTTCTCTCAGTCTGTAATTACCCTGAAGATGTGAATTACACGAAAGCGCTTGGGAACTTTATGTTTTCTTTTCCTTGTGGTTATCAGCATATACCTGGATCACGCGCATCTACAGTGATTTATTTGTATATATATATATATATATATATATATATATATATATATATATATATATATATATATATATATATATATATATATATTTCATTAGCCCAATAAAACACGCAGACTTCTACATACAATCAACACCTCAACCCGCCATTTACTCGAACCCATGACTGTGACCAGGGAACGCTACCTCTGGACCACCAGGATATATATATTATTTATATATATATATATATATATATATATATATATATATATATATATATATACATATATATATATACATATATATATATATATACAACTCTTCTCAACAAATGCAAGGATGAATTATACGACTTACCCTTGGAGCAACCATGTCCACACTGATACGGCAGGCCTCCCTACACACGACGTCAGGTCGGATCATTCCTATGTCCTTCGGTTCTTCATTTCGTAACTCCAGTGTGTGGTGCTTTCCCTCACGTTCAATGGTTAAACGAGATTTTTTATGGTTTGCAATAAAATGCAATATTACAGTATATTAATATAGATTTTCCTCCATGTACTGATACTATGACTAGTTACCAAGATACAGAGCTCGATGAACATAACATGATAAATGATAGTTAAGCCTGGAAGGGTTCATATCATAACTTGTGTGTTCGTGCGTATGTTGCCCCGTGAGAGTTACAGTGGGCCTCCATGTGCCCAGGTGGGATGGTCAAAGTATTACACTATAAGTGTGTCAAATGAGGAATGACTGATCCACATGTAATTTAAGGTTTTTGAAATATGTAGTTAAATTAAACACGATTTTTCATATAGTTATGCGAATGATGGGGTGTGGTGGAAGCATCGTGGTTTGGCACACACACACACACACAAGCGCTGTAAACGTTGTGTGGACTCACTGGGTGGTTTGGAAGTGTTTATTTCCATTCATAATATCGTAACTACAACCTTTGGTAATTTTTTTTCGTGTTCATATATAATGAAGATAATGCAGAGTATAAAATGTCATATGCAATGCTTATACATAATATCATCTATACAGCCGTACTATGACACTGTGTTCGTGCGTGTGTTGCCTCGTGATAGTTAGAGTGGGCCCCTGTCCAGAAAGGACACTGAACTAACGTCCAGCACTGACCCAGGTGGGCTTGAGAATATGGTTTCCGATTGTACATTGTGCATATGATAACAGGTCCCCTAGTTGTCTCCACCTGTACTCCCAGAACTGAATCCTCGAAGTCTGGCAACACTCTGTGACTCAGCCGTGACCTGATGGCCACAGCAACACCATCGTTCAGCTCACCCATCATGTTCCTCTGGTATACAGTGTAGCCAAAAATTTTCAGCTTACTTTCGTCCTTTATGCCAGTGCTGTTTAACAGAATGATGTCTGGGTCTAATTGATAGTATAAGTTAGACAGTTCGTTACGTCTATTAAGCGACCAGTATAGGACATTATGTTGGACAATTTTCATCCTGCTAACAACTGCCATTTCGGAGACTGTAGCTTGGGGCGTCGCTTGAAGTGTTTGCTCGGCTTCTGCCATTTCTAGGGCGACGGAACTTCTTAGCAGAACCTTTGGACATCTGCTTGTTAGTTAATGAAGGGCCCTCGAACTTCTCGTCACCCGTATACAGGAAGGTGTTCAGGTCCTGGGCCTGCGTGTCGAAGTAATCTACTGACGCTGCAGCTCGAGGGTCTTGTTCCTCTGTGGAGTAAGTCGCCATCATCTGGTCGTAACCATTAACTGTGGTTGCAGTCCGATAGTCACTGTCGTTGCTGGGAGTACATGTATTGGGGTCGGTACATTTTTCTGTGATAACTGTTGTAGTGTTGTACCCAAATGAAATTTTCATTCTACATCTTATTTCAGTGAGACTGATCTGATGAACCAATAGTTTAATTTATACTTTTTGGTGGTCTAATACATTGCCCTTGTTGTTTTAGGGAGTGTTCTTTTTTCCGTGCCCCCTCCCCTCCCTTACTGACATGTCTAGATCTGGTAATTTCCTTCCACAGCAAGACAACAATAGTGTACTGTACTTGTGTGGTTTACCTCTGTTACCCCCCACAACCCACCACCACACAAAAGTACTACTGATGAAGACTACAAACAAACATTTCTACCCAACTTTTATGATTCCTTCACTCCTTCACACACTCTTGAATCAGGTGATGTTTGTTGATATGAATATTTATGTATAGACTACCTATCACATAATCTTGTCATGAGTACATATTGTAGTAATGGTAACTAGTCATCCATAATCTCATTAAATGGAAAGTACAGTATAGATTCTCCCTTCAGTTACTGCCATATATTAAAGCTGTGATATATACCTCGTATATTCAATAACATGTATTGAAAGATACTAACATTTTGTGGTGTATGCTAATAACCACAAACGAAAAAGAAAACATGAAGTTCCCAAGTGCTTTCGTTTTTTGTTTCCTCTGTAGTTATGTGCATATACAGTACATGGGTAACACACCTACAGTGAGTTATTCACATACTGTACTGTGATAGTTAATATTTCAGACGTAAACAGACTTATTTATCATACCAATGTGTTTCAGATACAGTGGTTCATTACCCAAGATGGGGAACAAGACCATCCTGATAATAAATACAATGGGGAGAAGAACTATGTGGGGCTGGATGTTGAGCAGGTGTGAACTCAACCTATTTACTGGATAAGTCATTTTTGAGAGAAGTTCTGCTGTGTGATATACTGTATACTTTACCTTGAGGGTCTTAGCTCTGTACTGTTAAGGTCTTGTGGAAATTTAACCAACCAACACCTGACTGAATTCTTTTAAATTAGGTTCATTAGTTTTGGTCGGGTTGATAGGTTTTGCCTGTTTTAAAGAACTGCTTGATACCACAGCTGTCATTAGGGAAAAGACCATAATGGTGACTTTATCAATTATCAAATACTGTGTTGATTTTTGCCTTATTCACAGCCTCAACTACCAATGAATCACTAGACAACAGTGAAAGGACAACAGAGCAGCAGTGACCCTTCTACTGCCGTCACGATCACTCATCAGCGCCCTGAAGAGAATGTGGTGTTGGGAGACCCTACAAGAACCTTCTTGTCCACCAGCTTCTTGAGGGGCACTGTCCATGAATACAATTGTAAGTATAGTGGCACTGTCCATGAATACAATTAGAAGTACATCACAATACAGTACAGTACAGAACAGTACAGTACAGTACAGCACAGCACAGCACAGTACCTTCCTAAAACAAATTGTTCTTGCCAATAAGAAATTAAAATATAATGAGTTTAAACTGAGTACAGTATTTTATACATGCATTAGGATATATTCTAACTGCTATGATAGCTGTGGTATGATATGGTATTCCCCTTCCTGAATACCAGATCAGGAATATGAAGGGGGTAAAGTGTGCGTGTGTGTGCGTGTGTGCTTGCGTGCGTGTTTGTTTGTTTGCTTGCGTGAAAAGACTCGTTAGTGGTTGTTGCGTGTATGCCAGTGAAGGCTGCATGGACCTGTTAGAGGCAGTGTGGTGCCGCTAGAGGCTGTGTGGTGCCGCCAGAGGCTGTGTGGTGCCGCTAGAGGCTGTGGGGTGCCGCCAGAGGCTGTGTGGTGCCGCCAGAGGCTGTGTGGTGCCGCCAGAGGCTGTGTGGTGCCGCCAGAGGCTGGTAATGGTGCCGCCAGAGGCTGTGTGGTGCCGCCAGAGGCTGTGTGGTGCTGCTAGAGGCTGTGTGGTGCCGCTAGAGGCTGTGTGGTGCCGCTAGAGGCTGTGTGGTGCTGCTAGAGGCTCTATGGTGCTGCTAGAGGCTCTATGATGCTGCTAGAGTCAGTGTGGTGCTGCTACAGTCAGTGTAGTGCTGCTAAAGGCTGTGTTGTGCTGTTAAGAGCCGTGTAGTGCTGCTAGAAGCTGTGTGATGCTGCTAGAAGCTGTGTGGTGCCGATAGAGGCTGTGTGGTGCCGCTAGAGGCTGTGTGGTGTCGCAAGAGGGTGCGTGGTGCCGCTAGAGGCTGTG
>NW_024743181.1:0-17809 GCF_018991925.1 Homarus americanus | reverse complement strand
GCCAAGATTCGAACCCACGGCCCAGGAACCAACGACTGTGACCGGCGAACGCTACCTCTGGACCACCAGGATACTAAAAGCAGTCCTAGACTCTGTTATATTTCACACAAAGCCTGTTCAACGAGCTTATGGCGCAGTGAATCTCTAATGGGGACTACCCGTATCACGTCTGTGGTCAGAGTAACGTTTTACCAAATCCGGCTTCGAAACGCGAGGATCCATATGTATTTCATTAGCCGAATAAAGCACGCGAACTTCTACATACAATGAATACCTCACCCCGCCAGGATTCGCACCGATGGCCCACGAGCCCATGAATGTGACCGGGGAACGCTACCTCTGGACCACCAGGATACTAAAAGCAGTCCTAGACAATAATATATTTCACACAAAGCCTGTTCAACGAGCTTATGGCGCAGTGAACCTCTAATGAGGCTTACCCGTATCACATACGTGTTCAGAATAACGTTTTACCAAATCCGGCTTCGAAACACGAGGATCCATAGGTATTTCATTAGCCCAATAAAGCATGCTGACTTCTACATACAATGAACACACCACCCCGCCAGGATTCGAACCCACGGCCCACGAGCCCACGACTGTGACCGGGTAACGCTACTTCTGGACCACCAGGATACTAAAAGTAGTCCTAGACTCTGTTATATTTCACACAAAGCCTGTTCAACGACCTTATGGCGCCGTGAACCTCTAATGGGGACTAGCTGTATCACGTAGGTGGTCAGAGTAACGTTTTACCAAATCCGGCTTCGAAACAGGAGAATCCATATGTATTTTATTAGCCCAATAAAGCACGCGGACTTCTACATACAATGAACACGCCACCCCGCCAGGATTCGAACCCACGGCCCACGAGCCCACGACTGTGACCGGGGAACGCTACTTCTGGACCACCAGGATACTAAAAGCAGTCCTAGACTCTGTTATATTTCACACAAAGCCTGTTCAACGACCTTATGGCGCCGTGAACCTCTAATGGGGACTAGCCGTATCACGTCTGTGGTCAGAGTAGCGTTTTACCAAATCCGGCTTCGAAACAGGAGGATCCATATGTATTTCATTAGCCCAATAAAGCAAGCGGACATCTACATACAATGAACACCTCACCCCGCCAGGATTCGAACCCACGGCCCACGAGCCCATGACTGTGACTGGAGAACGCTACCTCTGGACCACCAGGATACTAAAAGCAGTCCTAGACCCTGTTATATTTCACACAAAGCCTGTTCAACGAGCTTATGGCGCCGTGAACCTCTAATGGGGACTACCCGTATCACGTAGGTGGTCAGAGTAACGTTTTACCAATTCCGGCTTCGAAACACGAGGATCCATATGTATTTCATTAGCCCAATAAAGCACGCGGACTTCTACATACAATGAACGCGCCACCCCACCAAAATTCGAACCCATGGCCCAGGAACCCACGACTGTGACCGGCGAACGCTACCTCTGGACCACCAGGATACTAAAAGCAGTCATAACTCTTTTATATTTCACACAAAGCCTGTTCAACGAGCTTATGGCGCCGTGAACCTCTAATGGGGACTACCCGCATCACGTAGGTGGTCAGAGGAACGTTTCACCAAATCCGGCTTTGAAACACGAGGATCCATATATATTTCATTAGCCCAATAAAGCACGCGGACTTCTACATACAATAAACACCTCACCCCGCCAGGATTCGAACCCACGGCCCACGTGCCCATGACTGTGACTGGAGAACGCTACCTCTGGACCACCAGGATACTAAAAGCAGTCGTAACTCTGTTATATTTCACACAAAGCCTGTTCAACGAGCTTATGGCGCCGTGAACCTCTAATGGGGACTACCCATATCACGTAGGTGGTCAGAGGAACGTTTTACCAAATCCGGCTTTGAAACACGAGGATCCATATGTATTTCATTAGCCCAATAAAGCACGCGGACTTCTACATACAATGAACACGCCACCCCACAGGATTCGAACCCACGACCCACGAGCCCACGACTGTGACCGGGGAACGCTACTTCTGGACCACCAGGATACTAAAAGCAGTCCTAGACTCTGTTATATTTCACACAAAGCCTGTTCAACGAGCTTATGGCGCAGTGAATCTCTAATGGGGACTACCCGTATCACGTCTGTGGTCAGAGTAACGTTTTACCAAATCCGGCTTCGAAACACGAGGATCCATATGTATTTCATTCGCCCAATAAAGCAAGCGGACATCTACATACAATGAACACCTCACCCCGCCAGGAGTCGAACCCACGGCCCACGAGCCCATGACTGTGACTGGAGAAGGTTACCTCTGGACCACCAGGATACTAAAAGCAGTCCTGGACTCTGTTATATTTCACACAAAGCCTGTTCAACGAGCTTATGGCGCCGTGAACCACTAATGGGGATTACCCGTATCACATAGGTGGTCAGAGTAACGTTTTACCAAATCCGGCTTCGAAACAAGAGGATCCATATATATTTCATTAGCCCAATAAAGCACGCGGACTTCTACATACAATGAACGCGCGACCCCGCCAAGATTCGAACCCACGGCCCAGGAACCCAGGACTGTGAACGGCGAACGCTACCTCTGGACCACCAGGATACTAAAAGCAGTCGTAACTCTGTTATATTTCACACAAAGCCTGTTCAACGAGCTTATGGCGCCGTGAACCTCTAATGGGGACTACCCGTATCACCTACGTGGTCAGAGGAACGTTTTACCAAATCCGGCTTCGAAACACGAGGATCCATATGTATTTCATTAGCCCAATAAAGCACGCGGGCTTCTACATACAATGAACACCTCACCCCGCCAGGATTCGAACCCACGGCCCACGAGCCCATGACTGTGACCGGAGAACCCTACCTCTGGACTACCAGGATACTAAAAGCAGTCCTAGGATCTGTTACATTTCACACAAAGCCTGTTTAACGAGCTTATGGCGCCGTAAACCACTAATGGGGATTACCCGTATCACGTAGGTGGTCAGAGTAACGTTTTACCAAATCCGGCTTCGAAACAAGAGGATCCATATGTATTTCATTAGCCCAATAAAGCACGCGGACTTCTACATACAATGAACACGCCACCCCAGCAGGATTCGAACCCACGACCCACGAGCCCACGACTGTGACCGGGGAACGCTACTTCTGGACCACCAGGATACTAAAAGCAGTCCTAGACTCTGTTATATTTCACACAAAGCCTGTTCAACGAGCTTATGGCGCAGTGAATCTCTAATGGGGACTACCCGTATCACGTCTGTGGTCAGAGTAACGTTTTACCAAATCCGGCTTCGAAACGCGAGGATCCATATGTATTTCATTAGCCCAATAAAGCACACGGACTTCTACATACAATGAACACCTCACCGCGCCAGGATTCGAACCCACGGCCATCAAGCCCATGACTGTGGCCGGAGAACGCTACCTCTGGACTACCAGGATACTAAAAGCAGTCCTAGACTCTGTTAAATTTCACACAAAGCCTGTTCAACGAGCTTATGGCGCCGTGAACCACTAATGGGGATAACCCGTATCACGTAGGTGGTCAGAGTAACGTTTTACCAAATCCGGCTTCGAAACAAGAGGATCCATATATATTTCATTAGCTCAATAAAGCACGCGGACTTTTACATACAATGAACGCGACCACCCCGCCAAGATTCGAACCTACGGCCCAGGAACCCACGACTGTGACCGGCGAACGCTACTTCTGGACCACCAGGATACTAAAAGCATCGTAACTCTGTTATATTTCACACAAAGCCTGTTCAACGAGCTTATGGCGCCGTGAACCTCTAATGGGGACTACCCGTATCACGTCTGTGGTCAGAGTAACGTTTTACAAAATCCGGCTTCGAAACACGAGGATCCATATGTATTTCATTAGCCCAATAAAGCACGCGGACTTCTACATACAATGAACACCTCACCGCCCCAGGATTCGAACCCACGGCCAACAAGCCCATGATCAGGCCGGAGAACGCCACTTCTGGACTACCAGGATACTAAAAGCAGTCCTAGACTCTGTTATATTTCACACAAAGCCTGTTCAATCTAGGCTTATGTTTTGAACCATTAATGGGGATTACCAGATCACGAGGTGGTCAGAGTAACGTTTTACCAAATCCGCCTTTCGAAACAATAGGATCCATATATATTTCATTAGCCCAATAAAGCACGCGGACTTCTACATACAATGAACGCGCCACCCCGCCAAGATTCTAACCTACGGCCCAGGAACCCACGACTGTGACCGGCGAACGCTACCTCTGGACCACCAGGATACTAAAAGCAGTCGTAACTCTGTTATATTTCACACAAAGCCTGTTCAACGAGCTTATGGCGCCGGGAACCTCTAATGGGGACTACCCGTATCACCTAGGTGGTCAGAGGAACGTTTTACCAAATCCGGCTTCGAAACACGAGGATCCATATGTATTTCATTAGCCCAATAAAGCACGCGGACTTCTACATACAATGAACACCTCACCCCGCCAGGATTCGAACCCACGGCCCACGAGCCCATGACTGTGACCGGAGAACCCTACCTCTGGACTACCAGGATACTAAAAGCAGTCCTAGGATCTGTTACATTTCACACAAAGCCTGTTCAACGAGCTTATGGCGCCGTGAACCACTAATAGGGATTACCCGTATCACGTAGGTGGTCAGAGTAACGTTTTACCAAATCCGGCTTCGAAACAAGAGGATCCAAATATATTTCATTAGTCCAATAAAGCATGCGGACTTCTATATACAATGAACGCGCCACTCCGCCAAGATTCGAACCCACGGCCCAGTAACCCACGACTGTGGCCGGCGAACGCAACCTCTGGACCACCAGGATACTAAAAACAGTCGTTACTCTGTTATATTTCACACAAAGCCTGTTCAACGAGCTTATGGCGCCGTGAACCTCTGATGGGGACTACCCGTATCACGTACGTGGTCAGAGTAACGTTTTACCAAATCCGGCTTCGAAACACGAGGATCCATATGTATTTCATTAGCCCAATAAAGCAAGCAGACATCTACATACAATGAACACCTCACTCCGCCAGGATTCGAACCCACGGCCAACGAGCCCATGACTGTGACTGGAGAACGCTACCTCTGGACCACCAGGATACTAAAAGCAGTCCTAGACAATGTTATATTTCACACAAAGCCTGTTCAACGAGCTTATGGCGCAGTGAACCTCTAATGGGGAATACCCGTATCACATACGTGGTCAGAGTAACGTTTTACCAAATCCGGCTTCGAAACACGAGGATCCATATGTATTTCATTAGCCCAATAAAGCACGCGGACTTCTACATACAATGAACACGCCACCCCGCTAGGATTCGTACCCACGGCCCACTTGCCCACGACTGTGACCGAGGAACGCTACTTCTGGACCACCAGGATACTAAAAGCAGTCCTAGACTCTGTTATATTTCACACAAAGCCTGTTCAACGACCTTATGGCGCCGTGAACCTCTAATGGGGATTAGCCGTATCACGTCTGTGGTCAGAGTAGCGTTTTACCAAATCCGGCTTCGAAACACGAGGATCCATATGTATTTCATTAGCCCAATAAAGCAAGCGGACATCTACATACAATGAACACACCACCCCGCTAGGATTCGAACCCACGGCCCACTTGCCCACGACTGTGACCGAGGAACGCTATTTCTGGACCACCAGGATACTAAAAGCAGTCCTAGACTCTGTTATATTTCACACAAAGCCTGTTCAACGAGATTATGGCGCCGTGAACCTCTAATGGGGATTAACCCGTATCACATACGTGGTCAGAGTAACGTTTTACCAAATCCGGCTTCGAAACACGAGGATCCATATGTATTTCATTAGCCCAATAAAGCACACGGACTTCTACATACAATGAACACCTCACCGCGCCAGGATTCGAACCCACGGCCAACAAGCCCATGACTGTGGCCGGAGAACGCTACCTCTGGACTACCAGGATACTAAAAGCAGTCCTAGACTCTGATATATTTCACACAAAGCCTGTTCAACGAGCTTATGGCGCCTTGAACCACTAATGGGGATTACCCGTATCACGTAGGTGGTCAGAGTAACGTTTTACCAAATCCGGCTGCGAAACAAGAGGATCCATATATATTTCATTAGCTCAATAAAGCACGCGGACTTTTACATACAATGAACGCGCCACCCGCCAAGATTCGAACCTACGGCCCAGGAACCCACGACTGTGACCGGCGAACGCTACCTCTGGACCACCAGGATACTAAAAGCAGTCATAACTCTGTTATATTTCACACAAAGCCTGTTCAACGAGCTTATGGCGCCGTGAACCTCTAATGGGGACTACCTGTATCACGTCTGTGGTCAGAGTAACGTTTTACCAAATCCGGCTTCGAAACACGAGGATCCATATGTATTTCATTAGCCCAATAAAGCACGCGGACTTCTACATACAATGAACACCTCACCGCCCCAGGATTCGAACCCACGGCCAACAAGCCCATGACTGTGGCCGGAGAACGCTACCTCTGGACTACCAGGATACTAAAAGCAGTCCTAGACTCTGTTATATTTCACACAAAGCCTGTTCAACGAGCTTATGGCGCCGTGAACCATTAATGGGGATTACCCGTATCACGTAGGTGGTCAGAGTAACGTTTTACCAAATCCGTCTTCGAAACAATAGGATCCATATATATTTCATTAGCCCAATAAAGCACGCGGACTTCTACATACAATGAACGCGCCACCCCGCCAAGATTCGAACCCACGGCCCAGGAACCCACGACTGTGACCGGCGAACGCTACCTCTGGACCACAGGATACTAAAAGCAGTCGTAACTCTATTATATTTCACACAAAGCCTGTTCAACGAGCTTATGGCGCCGTGAACCTCTAATGGGGACTACCCGTATCACCTAGGTGGTCAGAGGAACGTTTTACCAAATCCGGCTTTGAAACACGAGGATCCATATATATTTCATTAGCTGAATAAAGCACGCGGACTTCGACATACAATCAACACCTCACCCCGCCAGACTGGAACTCCACGCCCACGAGCCCATGAATGTGACCGGAGAACCCTACCTCTGGACTACCAGGATACTAAAAGCAGTCCTAGGCTCTGTTACATTTCACACAAAGCCTGTTCAATGAGCTTATGGCGCCGTGAACCACTAATGGGGATTACCCGTATCACGTAGGTGGTCAGAGTAACGTTTTACCAAATCCGGCTTCGAAACAAGAGGATCCAAATATATTTCATTAGTCCAATACAGCATGCGGACTTCTATATACAATGAACGCGCCACCCCGCCAAGATTCGAACCCACGGCCCAGTAAACCACGACTGTGACCGGCGAACGCAACCTCTGGACCACCAGGATACTAAAAACAGTCGTAACTCTGTTATATTTCACACAAAGCCTGTTCAACGAGCTTATGGCGCCGTGAACCTCTGATGGGGACTACCCATATCACGTACGTGGTCAGAGTAACGTTTTACCAAATCCGGCTTCCAGAGAAACCACGAGGATCCGCCCATGTATTTCGTGTAATAAAACAGCGATCCACATACAATAAGACACCTCACTCATGAGTTCAGACCCATTTAGCGAAGGCCACATGACTGTGACCGGGGAACGCTAACTCTGGACCACCAGGATACTAAAAGCAGTCCTAGACAATGTTATATTTCACACAAAGCCTGTTCAACGGGCTTATGGCGCAGTGAACCTCTAATGGGGATTACCCGTATCACATACGTGGTCAGAGTAACGTTTTACCAAATCCGGCTTCGAAACACGAGGATCCATATGTATTTCATTAGCCCAATAAAGCATGCTGACTTCTACATACAATGAACACGCCACCCCGCCAGGATTCGAACCCACGGCCCACGAGCCCACGACTGTGACCGGGGAACGCTACTTCTGGACCACCAGGATACTAAAAGCAGTCCTAGACTCTGTTATATTGCACACAAAGCCTGTTCAACGACCTTATGGCGCCGTGAACCTCTAATGGGGATTACCCGTATCACGTCTGTGGTCAGAGAAGCGTTTTACCAAATCCGGCTTCGAAACAGGAGGATCCATATGTATTTCATTAGCCCAATAAAGCAAGCGGACATCTACATACAATGAACACACCACCCCGCTAGGATTCGAACCCACGGCCCACTTGCCCACGACTGTGACCGAGGAACGCTACTTCTGGACCACCAGGATACTAAAAGCAGTCCTAGACTCTGTTATATTTCACACAAAGCCTGTTCAACGAGATTATGGCGCCGAGAACCTCTAATGGGGATTACCCGTATCACATACGTGGTCAGAGTAACGTTTTACCAAATCCGGCTTCGAAACACGAGGATCCATATGTATTTCATTAGCCCAATAAAGCACGCGGACTTCTACATACAATGAACACGCCACCCCGCTAGGATTCGAACCCACGGCCCACTTGCCCACGACTGTGACCGAGGAATGCTACTTCTGGACCACCAGGATACTAAAAGCAGTCCTAGACTCTGTTACATTTCACACAAAGCCTGTTCAACGAGATTATGGCGCTGTGAACCTCTAATTGGGATTACCCGTATCACATACGTGGTCAGAGTAACGTTTTACCAAATCCGGCTTCGAAACACGAGGATCCATATGTATTTCATTAGCCCAATAAAGCACGCAGACTTCTACATATAATGAACGCGCCACCCCGCCAAGATTCGAACCCACGGCCCAGGAACCAACGACTGTGACCGGCGAACGCTACCTCTGGACCACCAGGATACTAAAAGCAGTCGTAACTCTGTTATATTTCACACCAAGCCTGTTCAACGAGCTTATGGCGCCGTGAACCTCTAATGGGGACTACCCGTATCACCTAGGTGGTCAGAGGAACGTTTTACAAAATCCGGCTCTGAAACACGAGGATCCATATATATTTCATTAGCCGAATAAAGCACGCGGACTTCGACATACAATCAACACCTCACCCCGCCAGGATTCGAACCGATGGCCCACGAGCCCATGAATGTGACCGGGGAACGCTACCTCTGGACCACCAGGATACTAAAAGCAGTCCTAGACAATGATATATTTCACACAAAGCCTGTTCAATGAGGTTATGGCGCAGTGAACCTCAAATGGGGCTTACCCGTATCACATACGTGGTCAGAATAACGTTTTACCCAATCCGGCTTCGAAACACGAGGATCCATATGTATTTCATTACCCCAATAAAGAATGCTGACTTCTACATACAATGAACACACCACCCCGCCAGGATTCGAACCCACGGCCCACGAGCCCACGACTGTGACCGGGTAACGCTACTTCTGGACCACCAAGATACTAAAAGCAGTCCTAGACTCTGTTATATTTCACACAAAGCCAGTTCAACGACCTTATGGCGCCGTGAACCACGAATGGGGATTACCCGTATCACGTAGGTGGTCAGAGTAACGTTTTACCAAATCCGTCTTCGAAACAAGAGGATCCATATATATTTCATTAGCCCAATAAAGCAAGCGGACTTCTACATACAATGAACGCGCCACCCCGCCAAGATTCGAACCTACGGCCCAGGAACCCACGACTGTGACCGGCGAACGCTACCTCTGGACCACCAGGATACTAAAAGCAGTCGTAACTCTGTTATATTTCACACAAAGCCTGTTCAACGAGCTTATGGCGCCGTGAACCTCTAATGGGGACTACCCGTATCCGCGTCTGTGGTGAGTAGCGTTTGCAAATCCATTTCGAAACAGGAGGATCCGCATGTATTTCATTAGCCCAATAAATCAGCGGACATCTACGCCGCAGCCAGACACCTCACCCGCCAGGATTCGAACCCACGGCCCACGAGCCCATGACTGTGACTGGAGAACGCTACCTCTCGACTACCAGGATACTAAAAGCAGTCCTAGACTCTGTTATATTTCACACAAAGCCTGTTCAACGAGCTTATGGCGCCGTGAACCACTAATGGGGATTACCCGTATCACGTAGGTGGTCAGAGTAACGTTTTACCAAATCCGGCTTCGAAACAAGAGGATCCATATATATTTCATTAGCACAATAAAGAACGCGGACTTCTATATACAATGAACGCGCCACCCCGCCAAGATTCGAACCCACGGCCCAGTAACCCACGACTGTGACCGGCGAACGCAACCTCTGGACCACCAGGATACTAAAAACAGTCGTAACTCTGTTATATTTCACACAAAGCCTGTTCAACGAGCTTATGGCGCCGTGAACCTCTAATGGGGACTACCCGTATCACGTACGTGGTCAGAGTAACGTTTTACCAAATCCGGCTTCGAAACACCAGGATCCATATGTATTTTATTAGCCCAATAAAGCACGCGGACTTCTACATACAATGAACACCTCACCGCGCCAGGATTCGAACCCACGGCCAACGAGCCCATGACTGTGACTGGAGAACGCTACCTCTGGACCACCAGGATACTAAAAACAGTCGTAACTCTGTTATATTTCGCACAAAGCCTGTTCAACGAGCTTATGGCGCAGTGAACCTCTAATGGGGATTACCCGTATCACATACGTGGTCAGAGTAACTTTTACCAAATCCGGCTTCGAAACACGAGGATCCATATGTATTTCATTAGCCCAATAAAGCAAGCAGACATCTACATACAATGAACACCTCACCCCGCCAGGATTCGAACCCACGGCCCACGAGCCCATGACTGTGACTGGAAAACGCTACCTCTGGACCACCAGGATACTAAAAGCAGTCCTAGACTCTGTTATATTTCACACAAAGCCTGTTCAACGAGCTTATGGCGCCGTGAACCTCTAATCGGGACTACCCGTATCAAGTAGGTGGTCAGAGTAACGTTTTACCAAATCCCGCTTCGAAATACGATGATCCATATATATTTCATTACCCCAATAAAGCACGCGGACTTGTACATACAATGAACACCTCACCCCGCCAGGATTCGAACCCACGGCCCTCGAGCCCATGACTGTGACCGGAGAACGCTACCTCTGGACCACCAGGATACTAAAAGCAGTCCTAGACTCTGTTATATTTCACACAAAGCCTGTTCAAAGAGCTTATGGCTCCGTGAACCTCTAATGGGGACTACCCGTATCACATAGGTGGTCAGAGTAACCTATTACCAAATCCGGCTTCGAAACACGATGATCCATATATATTTCATTAGCCCAATAGAGCACACGGACTTGTACATACAATGAACACCTCACCCCGCCAGGATTCGAACCCACTGCCCACGAGCCCATGACTGTGACCGGAATACGCTACCTCTGGACCACCAGGATACTTAAAGCAGTCGTAAACTCTGTTATATTTCACACAAAGCTTGTTCAACGAGCTTCTGGCGCCGTAAACCTCTAATGGGGATTACCCGTATCACATACGTGGTCAGAGTAACGTTTTACCAAATCCGGCTACTAAACACGAGGATCCATATGTATTTCATTAGCCCAATAAAGCAAGCGGACATCTACATACAATGAACACCTCACCCCGCTAGGATTCGAACCCACGGCTCACGAGCCCATGGCTGTGACCGGGGAACGCTACCTCTGGACCACCAGGATACTAAAAGCAGTCCTAGACATTGTTATATTTCACACAAAGCCTGTTCAACGAGCTTATGCCGAACCCCTATCAGATTACCAGAATACATACGTGGTCAGGAGAAGTTTTACCAAATCCGCTTCAAAACACGAGGATCCATATGTATTTCATTAGCCCAATAGCTTGACGCGGATCTCTAAATACAATGAACACGCCACCTCCATAGGGATTCGAACCCACGGCCCAATTTTGCCCACGACTGTGACCGAGGAACGCTACTTCTGGACCACCAGGATACTAAAAGCAGTCCTAGACTCTGTTACATTTCACACAAAGCCTGTTCAACGAGATTATGGCGCCGTGAACCTCTAATTGGGATTACCCGTATCACATACGTGGTCAGAGTAACGTTTTACCAAATCCGGCTTCGAAACACGAGGATCCATATGTATTTCATTAGCCCAATAAAGCACGCAGACTTCTACATATAATGAACGCGCCATCCCGCCAAGATTCGAACCCACGGCCCAGGAACCAACGACTGTGACCGGCGAACGCTACCTCTGGACCACCAGGATACTAAAAGCAGTCGTAACTCTGTTATATTTCACACCAAGCCTGTTCAACGAGCTTATGGCGCCGTGAACCTCTAATGGGGACTACCCGTATCACCTAGGTGGTCAGAGGAACGATTTACAAAATCCGGCTTTGAAACACGAGGATCCATATATATTTCATTAGCCGAATAAAGCACGCGGACTTCGACATACAATCAACACCTCACCCCGCCAGGATTCGAACCGATGGCCCACGAGCCCATGAATATGACCGGGGAACGCTACCTCTGGACCACCAGGATACTAAAAGCAGTCCTAGACAATGATATATTTCACACAAAGCCTGTTCAACGAGGTTATGGCGCAGTGAACCTCAAATGGGGCTTACCCGTATCACATACGTGGTCAGAATAACGTTTTACCCAATCCGGCTTCGAAACACGAGGATCCATATGTATTTCATTAGCCCAATAAAGCATGCTGACTTCTACATACAATGAACACACCACCCCGCCAGGATTCGAACTCACGGCCCACGAGCCCACGACTGTGACCGGGTAACGCTACTTCTGGACCACCAGGATACTAAAAGCAGTCCTAGACTCTGTTATATTTCACACAAAGCCAGTTCAACGACCTTATGGCGCTGTGAACCTCTAATGGGGACTTGCCGTATCACGTAGGTGGTCAGAGTAACGTTTTACCAAATCCGGCTTCGAAACACGAGGATCCATATATATTTCATTAGCCCAATAAAACAAGCGGACTTCTACATACAATGAACACCACACCCCGCCAGGATTCAAAACCACGGCCCACGAGCCCACGACTGTGACCAGGGAACGCTATCTCTGGACAAACCAGGATACTAAAAGCAGTCCTAGACTCTGTTACATTTCACACAAAGCCTGTTCAACGAGCTTATGGGGCCGTGAACCTCTAATGGGGATTACCCGTATCACATACGTGGTCAGAGTAACGTTTTACCAAATCCGGCTTCGAAACACGAGGATCCATATGTATTTCATTAGCCCAATAAAGCACGCGGACTTCTACATACAATGAACGCGCCACCCCACCAAGATTCGAACCCATGGCCCAGGAACCCACGACTGTGACCGGCGAATGCTACCTCTGGACCACCAGAATACTAAAAGCAGTCGTAACTCTTTTATATTTCACACAAAGCCTGTTCAACGAGCTTATGGCGCCGTGAACCTCTAATGGGGACCAATCTGCATCACGTAGGTGGTCAGAGTAAATGTTTTTAACAAATCCATTTTGAAACACGAGGATCCATATATTTCATTAGCCCAATAAAGCACGCGGACTTCTACATACAATGAACGCCACACCTCACCCCGCCAGGATTAGTACCGACGGCCCACGAGCCAACAACTGTGACCGGGGAATGCTACCTCTGGACCACCAGGATACTTAAAGCAGTCGTAAACTCTGTTATATTTCACACAAAGCCTGTTCAACGAACTTATGGCGCCGTGAACCTCTAATGAGGACTACCCGTATCACGTAGGTGGTCAGAGTAACGTTTTACCAAATCCGGCTTCGAAACACAAGGATCCATAAATATTTCATTAGCCCAACAAAGCACGCAGACTTCTACATACAATCAACACAACACCCTGCCAGGATTGGAACCCACGGCCCACGAGCCCATAAAAGACGGTGACCGGAGAACGCTACCTCTGACTACCAGTATACTCAAAGGTCCTAGACATTTCACAGAGCCTGTTCAACGAGATTATATGCCGTAAACCTCTAATGGGATTATCTAAATACATGTCGCGGGTCAGAGCAACGTTTTGATTAAATCCGGCTTCGAAACAATGAGGATCCATATGTATTTCTATTAGCCCAATAAAGCGCTGGATTCTACATACAGCCGAACACGCCAAATTCCGCCAGTATTCGAACCCACGGCCCACGAGCCCATGACTGTGACCGGAGAATGCTACCTCTGGACTACCAGTATACTCAAAGCAGTCCTAGACTCTGTTATATTTCACACAAAGCCTGTTCAACGAGATTATGGCGCCGTGAACCTCTAATGGGGATTACCCGTATCACATACGTGGTCAGAGTAACGTTTTACTAAATCCGGCTTCGAAACACGAGGATCCATATGTATTTCATTAGCCCAATAAAGCACGCGGACTTCTACATACAATGAACACGCCACCCCGCTAGGATTCGAACCCACGGCCCACGAGCCCACGACTGTGACCGGGGAACGCTACTTCTGGACCACCAGGATACTAAAAGCAGTCCTAGACTCTGTTATATTTCACACAAAGCCTGTTCAAGGAGCTTATGGCGCCGTGAACCTCTAATGGGGACTACCCGTATCACGTAGGTGGTCAGAGTAACGTTTTACCAAATCCGGCTTCGAAACACGAGGATCCATATGTATTTCATTCGCCCAGTAAAGCAAGCGGACATCTACATACAATGAACACCTCACCCCGCCAGGATTCGAACCCACGGCCCACGAGCCCATGACTGTGACTGGAGAAGGCTACCTCTGGACCACCAGGATACTAAAAGCAGTCCTAGACTCTGTTATATTTCACACAAAGCCTGTTCAACGAGCTTATGGCACTGTGAACCTCTAATGGGGACTTCCCGTATCACCTAGGTGGTCAGAGGAACGTTTTACCAAATCCGTCTTTGAAACACGAGGATCCATATATATTTCTTTAGCCCAATAAAGCACGCGGACTTCTACATACAATGAACACGCCACCCCGCCAAGATTCGAACCCACGGCCCAGGAACCCACGACTGTGACCGGCGAACGCTACCTCTGGACCAGGAGGATACTAAAAGCAGTCGTAACTCTGTTATATTTCACACAAAGCCTGTTCAACGAGCTTATGGCGCCGTGAACCTCTAATGGGGACTTCCCGTATCACCTAGGTGGTCAGAGGAACGTTTTACCAAATCCGTCTTTGAAACACGAGGATCCATATATATTTCTTTAGCCCAACAAAGCACGCCGACTTCTACATACAATGAACACCTCAACCCACCAGGATTCGAACCCCCGGCCCATGAGCCCATGAATGTGGACGGGGAACGCTACTTCTGGACCACCAGGATACTCAACGCAGTTGTAGACTCTGTTATATTTCACACAAAGCCTGTTCAACGAGCTTATGGCGCCGTGAACCTCTAGTGGGATTACCCGTGATCACATAATGCGGTCAGAGTAACGGTTTTACCAACCGCTTCGAAACACGAGGATCCATATGTATTCTCTATTAGCCCAATAAAGCACGCGGACTTCTTACATACAATGAACGCCAAGCACCCCACCAAGATTCGGAACCTATGGCCTAGAACTCACGAGATTGTGACCGGCGAACGCTACCTCTGGACCACCAGGATACTAAAAGCAGTCATAACTCTTTTATATTTCACACAAAGCCTGTTCAACGAGCTTATGGCGCCGTGAACCTCTAATGGGGACTACCCGCATCACGTAGGTGGTCAGAGGAACGTTTCACCAAATCCGGCTTTGAAACACGAGGATCCATATATATTTCATTAGCCCAATAAAGCACGCGGACTTCTACATACAATGAACACCTCACCCCGCCAGGATTCGAACCCACGGCCCACGTGCCCATGACTGTGACCGGAGAACGCTACCTCTGGACCACCAGGATACTAAAAGCAGTCCTAGACTGTTATATTTCACACAAAGCCTGTTCAACGAGCTTATGGCGCCGTGAACCTCTAATGGGGACTACCCGTATCACGTAGGTGGTGAGAGTAACGTTTTACCAAATCCGGCTTCGAAACACGAGGATCCATATGTATTTCATTAGCCCAATAAAGCACGCGGACTTCTACATACAATGAATACCTCACCCCGCCAGGATTCGAACCCACGGCCCACGAGCCCATGACTGTGACTGGAGAACGCTACCTCTGGACTACCAGGTTACTAAAAGCAGTCCTAGACTCTGTTATATTTCACACAAAGCCTGTTCAACGAGCTTATGGCGCCGTGAACCACTAATGGGGATTACCCGTATCACGTAGGTGGTCAGAGTAACGTTTTACCAAATCTGGCTTCGAAACAAGAGGATCCATATATATTTCATTAGCCCAATAAAGCACGCGGACTTCTACATACAATGATCGCGCCACCCCGCCAAGATTCAAACCAACTGCCCAGGAACCCACGACTGTGACCGGCGAACGCTACCTCTGGACCACCAGGATACTTAAAGCAGTCGTAACTCTTTTATATTTCACACAAAGCCTGTTCAACGAGCTTATGGCGCCGTGAACCTCTAATGGGGACTACCCGTATCACGTAGGTGGTCAGAGTAACGTTTTACCAAATCCGGCTTTGAAACACGAGGATCCATATATATTTCATTAGCCCAATAAAGCACGCGGACTTCTACATACAATGAACGCGCCACCCCACCAAAATTCGAACCCACGGCCCAGGAACCCACGACTGTGACCGGCGAACGCTACCTCTGGACCACCAGGATACTAAAAGCAGTCGTAACTCTTTCATATTTCACACAAAGCCTGTTCAACGAGCTTATGGCGCCGTGAACCTCTAATGGGGACTACCCGTATCACGTAGGTGGTCAGAGTAACGTTTTACCAAATCCGGCTTTGAAACACGAGGATCCATATATATTTCATTAGCCCAATAAAGCACGCGGACTTCTACATACAATGAACACCTCACCCCGCCAGTATTCGAACCCACGGCCCACGAGCCCATGACGGTGACCGGAGAACGCTACCTCTGGACTACCAGTATACTCAAAGCAGTCCTAGACTCTGTTATATTTCACACAAAGCCTGTTCAACGAGATTATGGCGCCGTGAACCTCTAATGGGGATTACCCGTATCACATACGTGGTCAGAGTAACGTTTTACTAAATCCGGCTTCGAAACACGAGGATCGATATGTATTTCATTAGCCCAATAAAGCACGCGGACTTCTACATACAATGAACACGCCACCCCGCTAGGATTCGAACCCAAGGCCCACTTGCCCACGACTGTGACCGGGTAACGCTACTTCTCGACCACCAGGATACTAAAAGCAGTCCTAGACTCTGTTATATTTCACACAAAGCCTGTTCAACGACCTTATGGCGCCGTGAACCTCTAATGGGGACTAGCCGTATCACGTAGGTGGTCAGAGTAACGTTTTACCAAATCCGGCTTCGAAACAGGAAGATCCATATGTATTTCATTAGCCTAATAAAGCACGCGGACTTCTACATACAATGAACACGCCACCCCGCCAGGATTCGAACCCACGGCCCACGAGCCCACGACTGTGACCGGGGAACGCTACTTCTGGACCACCAGAATACTAAAAGCAGTCCTAGACTCTGTTATATTTCACACAAAGCCTGTTCAACGAGCTTATGGCGCCGTGAACCTCTAATGGGGACTAGCGATCAATGCCCAGGGTCAGAGAAGGTTTACCAAATCCGGCTTCGAAACAGGAGAATCCATATGTATTTCATTAGCCCAAAAAAGCAAGCGGACATCAACATACAATGAACACCTCACCCCGCCAGGATTCGAACCCACGGCCCATGAGCCCATGACTGTGACTGGAGAACGCTACCTCTGGACCACCAGGATACTAAAAG